>NW_026111725.1:0-35000 GCF_024679095.1 Eriocheir sinensis
CTTCCTCCTCCTCCTCCTCCTCCTTCTCCTTTCATTCGTTTCCTCCTTCTTCCTCTCCCTGTTTTGTTTATTACCTTCTCCTCCTTCCATGTGTTCTCTCCCTTTCTCCCTCCCTTTTTTTTTTTTACCTCCTCGCATGTCTCCCCTACTCCTTCCCCCTGTCTCTCTTTTCATTGCTTATCTCCTCCTCCTCCTCCTCCTCCTCCTCGTGGGTTCTCTATTTCTTCCACGTTCTCCTTCACAATAATTCTCCATTTTTCTTTATTTCTCTCCTCTTACATGTTTTCCTTTGCACTGATTCGTCGTTTGCCTCCTTCCTCACGTTTCTCCTTCATGGCCTTATTTCCTTCTTTACTGCATGCTATTCTTTGGAGGAGGAGGAGGAGGATTGAGTAGAATGTACCTCCTCTCCCTCTCCCTTTGCTTTCCTTCTCTCTCTTCCTTAACCTACTTTCCTTCACATCTTACTTACTCTCAACCCTCTTCACTAACTTCCTATTTACTATAACTCCGTTCCCTTCTTTAATCCTGCCTCTCATTTTACACACTTCATTCTCATCTTCCTCACATTCATATTTTTCTTCCTTATTCATTCTTTCTTACCTTCTGTTTCCTCCTTCCTCTCAACTCTATTCCTTGCTATCTGACCACCTCTTTTTCCCTTCTCTTCCTTTTGCCTGCTTTTCATTTTCCCTCCTTCCTTCTCTTTCCCACACCTTCCTTTTCTTCTGCCGTCTTGTTTTCTTTAATTTCTTTACCTGTACCTTTATTTTCTTTATCCTCTGTTTCCCCCTTCCTCTTAACTCTCTTCCCTTCTTCGCTATGACCTTTCTTTCCCTTCCTCCTTCCTTCCCTTTCGCCTCCCTGATTTCTTTGTTTCCTCCTCCCCTTTTTCTTTTCCTATTTTGTTTTCTTTACTTATTTTTGTTTATCCGGCCCAGCTTTATTAACATGACTTCTCTTAATTGCCCTTCTTATTTATTGCCGTGTGCTTATTTTTACTTTCTTCTCTCTATCTCTTTTCTCTTTTATTTTCACCGTCTTCTGTACCTTCCCATTATCCGTCAACTCCCTCCTCGTCTTTATCTTCCCCTTACCTTCCAACCTTAATTTTAACCTCTTCCTTACCTCTCTACCTTCTCCTTACCTCTTCGTTACCTTTCAGCTCTCACCTTTTCCTTTTCATACCTTTCAACTTTCCCCTATTACCCTATTTGCACCCTTACCTTACCTTACCCAACCTTCTTACCCTCACGTATACCTCCGTCACCTTACCTTACCTTTAAACCATTCACCTTTACCTTCCCACACCCTTCAACTCTACCCCATTACCTTTAAACCTTACCTTACCCTACCTTCCTACCCTCACCTATAGCCTCCCTTACCTTTAAATCATCACCTTTACCTTCCCATACCTTTCAGCTCTCACCTTACCTTACCCCACCTTCCTACACTCATTTTTACCTCCCTATTACCTCGCACAAGCTCGCCAGGTGGGAAGGTGGTGGTGGTGGTGGGATGATGAGCACCTGTATACCCTCACAAGCATCTGCGTGTACCTGTGGCGGCCTTTCAGGTGTTCCAAGTGAGCCGTTTGGCGTACCCTGAGCGGTGCCTTGCGTGTGGTGTGCTACGTGTGTTGTGGCTGGCAGGTTTTGGCTTGGCCGGTGATGGTAATGGGTGGTAATGGTTGTGGTTATTGGATTGATGTAATGGGAATGATAAGGGTGGTGATAAGAAGGGCAATGGATGTGTTGTTTTTTAGGGGTTATATCTGTTGTTAGTGTATGGGGCTTCTTGTTGTTATTGTTATAACTGTTGTTACTGCTATAATTGTTACTATTATCGTTATTTTTTCTCTTTGATGCTTATTTCACTCTTTCATCGGTTGCTATCCTTCGTTGGTATTGATTATATGTTATTGGCGAATCAAGAACAGGTAAACTCGTGGTACCCAAGTGTTGACGTACTGTCCACTGAGTTTCGCATGGAAAGAGGCTAATGTTCAAATATGTCACTACATATACACTCTCCATAATTTATTAGATATGAATTTGTCAGCTGTGCACACTGATAACAAGTTTTTAATTCGCGGACGAAAATATCTCTATATTTCGTTCAAATTAGGTCAAGGACGGCTAAAGCTGTTTACAACGCTATTATGCATTTCCATAAATGTTGTATTCAATCCTGCAACGTCCTTTTTTTGGAAAATACGAAGAAAACATTGATAACGTGCGCAGATATTTTCATATGGTCTAAAAATATATAAAGATACCACCATTTAACTCTCGCTTGATAGTGTTATGCAATAACGTCATCGACCTTGCCAGCCGGCGCATTTAGGAAACTATAGTGTGTTCACGGAGCCTGTTCATCTGGCGCCTAGGCAGCGTTTGTTACGGCTCCTGTGATTGGCTGCACCCCTCCCTCACTCACATGCCATTCATGTCCGCCGTGACGCTACACACTTGTATTTTCTTCGTCATAGCTCGTCTCTTATTCACGACAGACCACTTTAGTTGGTACCGTTGGACTCAGCAGTAATTGCGCAACTCAGTTATGTTTATCTAAACTCGATAAAATAAAACATAAAGGAAATGTGATGAGTTGAAGTCACAAGACAGCTCCGAAATGTTTATAACACGGTTTACTTATCATCACTTTTCTCAGCAGTCTTTGAACCAGGGTTGAAATAAATAATTTCATAGAGCAAAGTCTCCTGAACGCTATAGTGCGATCAGATTATAGATATAACGTGACATGAGCATAACACAGAACGGTTTCTAAGGATGTGTACAATGACTGTCTGCTGCCTGGCTGCCGGTCGGCTATAATAATATATATATATATATATATATATATATATATATATATATATATATATATATATAGCTTTTTCTTATTCCAATTTATAACTAAGTAATTTATTCTTCGTTCCATATATTTTATTTCTTTTTTATTAACATCTATGCTCGTCTTTTGTGCTTTTTATTAACTTGTATGCTTGTTTTTTTTCTTTTCTTTTATAACTAACTAATCTATTCTTGTTCCTTTATTTTATTATTCTTTTTCAGTAACTTCTATGCTTGTCTTTTTTGGTGCTGTTCTTATTCCAATATATAACTAACTAATCTAATCTATTCTTCCTTATATTTTCTAGTTATTTCTTTTCATTAACTTGTATGCTTGTCTTTTGGTACTTTTCTTATTCCAATCTATAACTAACTAATCTATCCTTTGTTCCTTTTATTTTCTAGTTATTATTAACTTGTACGCTTTCTTATTCCAATCTATAACTAACTAATCTATTCTTCTTCCTATTTTCTATTTATTTCTTTTCATTAACTTCTATGCTGTCTTTCAGTACTTTCTTATTCCAATCTATAACTAACTAATCTATTCTTTCTTCTTATTTTTCTATTTACTTCTTTTCATTAACTTCATGCTTGTCTTTTGGTGTTTTCTTATTCCACTGTATAACTAACTAATCTATTTTTCTTTCCTTATATTTTTCTAGTTATTTCTTTTCATTAACTTGTATGTTTGTCTTTTTTGGTTCTTTTCTAATTCCAATCTATAACTAACTATAACTAACTAATCTATTTTCTTTCCTTATATTTTCTAGTTATTTCTTTTATTAACTTCTATGCTCGTCTTTTTGTGCTTCTTATTCCAATCTATAACTAACTCAATCTATTCTTTTTTCCTATTTTCCAGTTATTTTCTTTTTTATTAACTTCTATGCTCTGTCTTTTTTGGTACTTTTCTTATTCCAATCTATAACTAACTAATCTATTCTGTCTTTATTTCTTTTCTTATTTTATGCTTGTCTTTTATTTCTTCTTATTAATTCTATACCTGTCTTTTCTTCCATTTTTCATTTACTTTTCATTTTATAACTATCTATTCTTTTCTATTTTCTTTCTTATATTTTTCTAATTAATCTTTTCATTAACTTATATACTTATTTTTTTTTTTTCTTATTCTAATTCTATAACTATAACTAATCTATTCTTTCCTTATTTTTTCTAGTTATTTCTTTATTAACTTCTATGCTGTCTTTTTTGGTTCTTTTCTTATTCCAATCTATAACTAACTAATTATTCTATTCTGTTCCTTATATTTTTCTTATTTCTTTTTATTAACTTCTATGCCTGTCTTTTTAGTGCTTTTCTTATTCCAATTTATGCTTCTTTTCTATTTTCTTATTCTTTCCATTATTTATTTCTTTTTTCTTTTTCTTATTTTTCTTATTCCAATTTATAACTAACTAATCTATTCTTTCCTTTATTTTGGTCTTTTCTTTTCATTCCAATCTATAACTAACTAATCTATTCTTCGTCTTATTTTTCTAGTTATTTCTTTTATTAACTTCTATGCTTGTCTTTTGTGCTTTTCTTATTCCAATCTTTTATAACTAACTAATCTATTTTTTTCCTTATTTTTTTCTAGTTATTTCTTTTCATTAACTTCTATACTGTCTGTTTTTTTTCTCTTATTCCAATTTATAACTAACTAATCTATTCTTTTCCTTATTTTTTCCATATTTCTTTTCATTAACTTCTATGCTGTCTTTTGGTGCTTTTCTTATTCCAATTTATAACTAACTAATCTATTCTTCTTTCCATATTTTCTAGTTATTTCTTTTCATTAACTTCTATGCTCGTTTTTTGGTGCTTTTCTTATTCCAATCTATAACTAACATAATCTATTCTTTTCGTTCCTTATTTTTCAGTTATTTCTTTTCATTAACTCTATGCTCGTCTTTTGGTTTCTTTTTTATTCCAATCTATAACTAATCATTTTATCATATTTTCCTTATATTTCTTTTTTTCATTAACTTCTATGCTCGTCCTTTGGTATTTTCTTTTATTCATATTTTTTATAACTAATTCATCTCTATTCTTTTCTCATTATATTTTTTATTTTTCATTAATTCATGCTTGTCTTTTGTCTTCTTCTTATTCCAATTCTATAACTAACTAATAATCTTTTCTTCTTTCTCATATTTTCTAGTTATTTTTTCATTATTTATGCCTGTCTTTAGTACTTTTCTTATTCCAGTCTATAACTAACTAATCTATTTTTCTCTTATATTTTTCATTTATTTCTTTTATTAACTTGTGTCTCGTCTTTTGTTTTATTCTTCATTCAACTATTCTATTCATTCTTTTATTTTCCATATTTTTGTATTTTTATTAACTTCAACTGTCTTTTTGCTCTTATTCATTCCAATCTATCATAATTATTTATTGTCTTTTTGCTTTTATTTTCTGTTAATTGTATTTAACTCATCCATTCTTTCTATTTATTTTTCTATTTTCATTAACTTCTATGCCTGTTCTTTGGTACTCTTTTATTTCTATTCACTATCTAATTTCGTTTTACTATTTTCATCTGTTTTGTGCTTTTTTATTGCATTCTATAATTTTTATTTTCTATTTTTCTAGGCTTCTATATATTTTTCTGTGCTTTTTTATTCGATTTTATAACTAATTTAATCTTTATTTCCTTTTTATTTCAGCTTTTCATTCCATCTATAACATTTATCCTTTCGTTCCTTTATTTTCTAATTTTCATTCCAACTTTTATTAACTTGTTTTTCTTATGATTTGTCTTATTATTTCATAACAACTAATTATTTTTTCTTTTTCTATCACTTTTTATTATCTTTTTCTGTTTGTTTTTATTTTTCTATTCAACTAACTATTCTATTCTCTTCCTTATTATTTTCTTATAATATTTCTTTATTAACCTTTTCTTTTTGTCTCTTTTCTTTCTTATTCTATTATAACTAACTACTCTATTCTTTCGTTCTTTTTTATTTTTTCAGTAACTTCTATGCTCGTCTTTTGGAATAGATTAGTTAGTTAGATTAGAAATAAAGGAAAAGCACCAAAAAGACAAGCATAGAAGTTAATGAAAAGAAATAACTAGAAAATATAGAATTAAAATAGATTAGTTAGTTATAAATTGAATAAGAAAAGTACCAAAAAGACAGCATAGAAGTTAATGAAAAAGAAATAACTAGAAAATAAAGAACGAAGAATAGATTAGTTAGTTATAAATTGGAATAAGAAAGAACCCAAAAAGACGAGCATAGATGTTAATGAAAAGAAATACCTGAAAAATATAAAGAATAGATTAGTTAGTTATAAATTGAATAAATAAAAGCTCTAAATAAGACAAGCATACAAGTTAATAAAAATAACTAGAAAATAAGGAATGAAGAGATTAGCAGATTTGGAATAAGAAAAGCACCAAAAAAGACAAGCATTATAGAAGTTAACGTAAAAGAAATGACTAAAAATATAAAGGAACGAAGAATAGATTAGTTAGTTATAGATTGAATAAGAAAAGCAAAAAGACGAGCATAGAAGTTAATGAAAAGAAATAAATTAGAAAAATTATGCAGAATAAATTAGTTAGTTATAGATTAGAATAAGAAAAAGTAAAAAGACAGCATAGTTAATAAAAAAAGAAATAACTAGAAAATAAGGAACGAAGGATAGATTAGTTAGTTATAGATTGAATAAGAAAAGTTCAAAAAGACGAGCATAAGTTAATAAAGAAATAACTAGAAAATAAAAAAGAACGATGATAGATTAGTTATAAGATTGGAATAAGAAAAGCACAAAAGACGAGCATAACAAGTTAATAAAAGAAATAACTAGGAAAATAAAAGAACGAAGGATAGATTAGTTAGTTAGGATTGAATAAGAAAAGTACCAAAAGACGAGCATAGAAGTTAATAATAGAAAATATGGAAGAAAAATAGATTAGTTATAGATTGAATAAGAAAGAACCAAAAGACGATAGAAGTTAATAAAAAGATATGACTAGAAATATAAGGAAAGAAGAATAGATTAGTTAGTTATAAATTGGAATAAGAAAGAGTACTAAAAAGACAGGCATAGAGTTAAATAAAGAAATACCTGAAAAATAAGGAATGAAGAATAGATTAGTTATTTATAGATTGAATAAGGAAAAGTACTAAAAGATGAGCAGAGAGTAATGAAAAGAAGTAAATATAAAAATAAGGAAAAAAGAATAGATTAGGTAGTTATAAATTGGAATAAGAAAAAGCACCAAAAAGACAAGCAGAGAAGTTAATAAAAAGAAATACATGGAAAATATAAGGAAAGAAAAATAGATTAGTTAGTTATAGATTGTTATAGATTGAATAAGAAAAGCACCAAAAAGACAAGATAATAAATAAAGAAAAATAAGGAACGAAGAATAGATTAGTTAGTTATAGATTGGAATAAGAAAAGCACAAAAAGACAGGCATAGAAGTTAATAAAAGAAATACTAGAAAATATAAGGAACGAAATAGATTAGATTAGTTATAGATTGAATAAGAAAAGCACCAAAAAGAGCATACAAGTTAATAAAATAAAATAACTAGAAAATATAAGGAAGAAGAATAGATTAGTTGGTTATAGATTAGAATAAGCGAAGCACCAAAAAGACAAGCGTAAGAACAATGAAGAAACCTTTGAAAATATAAAGAATTAAAATAGATTAATTAGTTATAAATTGGAATAAGAAAAATACCAAAAAAGACAGGCATAGAAGTTAATGAAAAGAAATAACTAGAAAATAAAAAAAAACGAGGAATAAACTAGTTAGTTATAAATTGGAATAAGAAAAGAACTCAGAAAGACGAGCATAGAATTCAATGAAAATAAATACCTGGAAAAAAAAGGAAAGAATAGATTAGTTAGTTATAAATTGAAATAAAAAAAACTCTAAAGAAGACAAGCATACAAGTTAATAAAAATAAATAACTAGAAAATAAGGAACGAAGGATAGATTAGTTAGTTATAGATTGGACTAAGAAAAGCACCAAAAAAAAGACAAGCATTAAAGTTAACGTAAAGAAATGACAAAAAAATATAAAGAACGAAGAATAGATTAGTTAGTTATAGATTGGAATAAGAAAAGCACAAAAAAGACGGCATACAAGTTAATAAAAAAGAAATAAGAAGAAAATTAAGGAGCGCAGAACAGATTAGTTAGTTATAGATTAGAATAAGAAAAGCACAAAATAGACAGCATACTAGTTAATAAAAGAAATAACTAGAAAATAAAAAGAACGAAGGATAGATTAGTTAGCTATAGATTGGAATAAGAAAAGCACAAAAAAGACGAGCATACAAGTTAATAAAATAAATAACTAGAAAATAAAAGGATCGATGGATAGATTAGTTAGTTATAGATTGGAATAAGAAAAGCACAAAAAAGACGAGCATACAAGCTAATAAAAGAAATAACTAGAAAATAAAAAGAACGAAGGATAGATTAGTTAGTTATAGATTGGAATAAGAAAAGTACTAAAAAGACGAGCATAGAAGTTAATAAGAAGTAAATAGAAAAATATGGGAAGAAAAATAGATTAGTTATAGATTGGAATAAGAAAAGAACCAAAAAGACAGCATACAAGTTAATAAAAAGATATGACTAGAAAATATAAGGAATGAAGAATAGATTACTTAGTTATAAATTTGGAATACGAAGTACTAAAAGACAGGCATGAAGTTAATGAAAAGAAATACCTGGAAAAATGAGGAATGAAGAATAGAATAGTTATTTATAAGATTGGAATAAGAAAGTACTACAAAGATGAGCAGAAGTTAATGAGAAAGAAGTAAATATAAAAATAAGGAAAAAAGAATAGATTAGGTAGTTATAAATTGGAGATAAAAAGCGCAAAAGACAAGCATACAAGTTAATAAAAAAGCAAATAACTAAGGAAAATAAAAAGACGAGGAATAGATTAGTTAGTTATAGATTGGAATAAGAAAGAGTACCAAAAAGACTTGAGCATACGAATTAAAAAATAAGGAAGAATAGATTAGTTATATAAATTGGAATAAGAAAAAGCTCTAAATAAGATAAGCATACAGAAGATAATAAAATAAATAAAAAAATAAGGAACGAAAATAGCCGATTAGTTAGTTATGGAATTGGAATAGAGAAAGCACCAAACAAAAGACAAGCATACAAGTTAACGTAAAAGAAGCGACTAAGAAAATATAAAGAACGAAAAATAGATTTATTTAGTTATAGATTGGAATAAAAGCACGCCAAAAAGACAAGCATAGAAGTTAATAAAAATAAATAGCTAGAAAAATATAAGGAAAGAGAAATAGATGAGTTAGTTATAGATTGGAATAAGAAAATTACCAAAAAAGACAAGCATAGAAGTTAATAAAAAGAAATAACTAAAAATATAAGAAAAGAAAGATAGATTAGTTACTTATAGATTGGAATAAGAAAAGTGCACAAAAAAGACAACGCATAGAAGTTAATAAAAGAAATAACTGAAAAAGTAAGGATCGAAAAATGGAATTAGTTTAAGATTATAGATTGGAATACAAAGAATTATTAAAAAAAGACGAGCGCATAGAGTTAATAAAAATAACTAGAAAGAAATAAAAAGAACGAAATTAGGAATTAGTTGGTTATATAAGATTGGAATAAAGAAAAGCACAAAAAAGACGAGCATAGAAGTTAATGAAAAGAAGTAAATAGAAAAGCTAAGAAGAACGAAGGGATAGTTGATTTAGTTGCATGAATTGGAATAAGAAAAAGCACCCAAAAAGACAGGCATAGAAGTTAATAAAAGAAATAACTAGAAAATAAAGGAACGAAGAATAGATTAGATTAGTTATAAATTGGAATAAGAAAAAATTACTTAAAAAAGACGAGCATAGAAGTTAATGAAAAGAAATAAATGAACAAATAAGGAAAGAAGAATAGATTGAGTTAGTTATAGATTGGAATAAAGCTACCTAAAGAAGATGAGCATACAAGAAGTTAATAAAGAGGTAAATAACCCTAGAAAAATAAGGAACGAAGAATAGATGTTAGTTATAAATTGGAATAAGAAAAGCACCAAAAGACAAGCATAGAAGTTAATAAAAAATACTAGAAAATATAAGGAAAGAAAAAAATAGATTAGTTAGTTATAGATTGGAACAGAAAAGAAAAGTACAAAAAAAGACGAGCATACGAAGTTGAAAAAATAAAGAAAGAAGAATATATTAGTTAGATAGTTATAGATTGGAATAAAGAAAAGCGCAAAAAGACAAGCATACAGGTTAATAAATAAAGAAATGCCTCAGAAATATGAGAACGAAGAATAAATTGAGTTTGGCTATAGATTGCAACTAAACTATTCTTCGTTCCTTATTCTTTTTCTTTGGTGCTGTATTTTTCTTTTTAATTTTCTAATCCTTCGTTCTTATTTTTCTTATTTCTTTTGTGATTCATATTTTCTTTTAAAGACGATAAGGCATACAAGTTAATAAAAGGAATGACTAGAAAATATAAGGAACGAATGAATAGATTAGTTGAGTTATAAGAATTGGAATAAAAAAGCAAAAAAAAGACAAGCATAGAAGTTAATGAAAAGAAATACCTGAAAAAATAAGGAAAGAGAGAATAGATTAGTTAGTTATAGATTGGAATAAGAAGAAAAGCACCAAAAGACAACACATAGAAGTTAATAAAAAAGAAATAACGAGAAAAATATAAGGAAAGAAAAGAATAGATTAGTTAATTATAGATTGGAATAAGAAAAGTGCCAAAAAAACAAGCATACAAGTTAATAAAAAAGAAATGCCTAGAAGAAATAAGGAAGAAAAAATAGATTATGATTCATAAATTGGAATACGAAAGGCACTTAAAAAGACGGGCATAAATGAAAAATGCCCTCGAAATAAAGGAAAGAAGAATGAGATTAGTTAGTTATAGATTGGAATAAAAGAAAGCAGTACAAAAAAGACAAGCATACAAGTTAATGAAAAAAGTAAATAGATAAAAATAAGGAGCAAAAAACATAGATTAGTTATTTATAGATTGGAATAATCAAAAGCACCAAAAAAGACGAACATAGAAGTTAATAAAAAATAACTACATATGGAAAATAAGGAACGAAAAAATAGATTAGTTAGTTATAAATTGGAATAAAAGTGCAAAAAGACAACCAAAAAACGAAGCAAGCATATATTCAGTTAATGATTGAATGAAACTTCAAAAAAAACAAAGATAATAAATAAATAGAAAAATATGGAACGAAGAATAGATTAGTTAGTTATAAATTGGAATTAAAGAAAAGCACCTAAAATACACAAGGAATACAAGATTAATAAAAAACGCTATTCTACGAAAAATAAGGAACGAAAAATAGATTAGTTAGTTATAGATTGGAATAAGAACAGCACCAAAAAAGACAAGCATAGAAGTTAATAAAAGAAATAACTAGAAAAATATAAGGAAAGAAAATAGATTAGTTGACTTATAGATTGGAGAATAAGAAAGAGTACCAAAAAGACAGTATAGAAGTTAATAAAAGAAATAACTAAAATATAGAAAAAAGATAGATTAGTTATATAGATTGAACAAGAAAAGTGCAAAGACGAGCATAGAAGGATGTCATCTACCTGGAAAAATAAGGAAAGAAGAAATAGATTAGTTAGATTTGTTACAAATTGGAATAAGAAAAGCACTTTAAAAAAGACAGGCATGGCAAGTTAATGGAAAGAAATAGCAAAAATATAAAATGAACAATAGAATAAGATTAGTTAGTTATAGATTGATGTAAAGAAAAGCACAAAAAAGACAAATAAGTTAATAAAATGAAATAACTAAAAAAATAAGGAACGAAGAATAGATTAGTTATTTAGTTTAAATTGGAATGAAAAGTACCAAAAAGACGAAAGAACATAGAAGTTAATAAAAAGAGATGACTAGAAAATATAAGGAACGATGAATAGATTAATTAGTTATAAATTGGAATAAGAAAAGTACCAAAACAACAAGCATAGAAATTAATGAAAAGAAATACCTGGAAAAATAATTGAAGAATAGATTAGTTAGTTAAAGATTGCAATTAGAACAGCACCAAAAAGACAAACATACAAGTTAATAAAAAGAGATGACGAGAAAATATAAGGAACGATGAATAGATTAGTTAATTATAAATGGAATAAGAAAAGTATAAAAAAAAAACAGGCACAGAAATAATAAAAAGAAATGCCTGGAAAAATAAGGAAGGAATAGATTAGTTATTTATAAATTGCAATAAGAAAACCACCAAAAAACACAAGCATACAAAATAATAAAAAGAAGTAAATAGATAAAAATAAGGAGCAAAAAACATATTAATTATTTATAGATAGGAATAATCAAAGAACCAAAAAAGACAAGCATAGAAGTTAATAAAAGAAATACCTCGAAAATAAGGAACGAAGAATAGATTAGTTACTTATAAATTTGAATAAAATAGCACCAAAAAAGACAAGCATATAAGCTAATGGAAAGAAATAACTAGAAAAATAAGGAACGAATGATAGATTAGTTAGTAATAAATTGGAATAAAAAAAAAACACTAAAATACACAAGGAATCAAGTTAATGAAAAGAAATAACTAGAAAAATAAGGAACGAAGGTTAAATTAGTTAGTTATAGATTGGAATAAGAAAAGAACCAAAAAAGACAAGCATACACGTTAATAAAAAGAAATAACTCGAAAAATATAAGGAAAGAAAAATAGATTATTTACTTATAGATTGTAATAAGAAAAGTACCAAAAAAGACGAGCATAGAAGTTAATAAAAAGAAATACCTGGAAATATAAGGAAAGAAGAATAGATTAGTTTGTTACAAATGGGAATAAGAAAAGCACTAAAAAAGACAGGGATGGAAGTTAATGGAAAGAAATAAGAAAAAAAGGAACGCAGAATAGATAAGTTAGTTATAGATTTGAATAAGAAAAGCACAAAAAAGACAAGCGTTAATAAAATGAAATAACTAAAAAAATAAAGAACGAAGAATAGATTAGTTAGTTTTAAATTGGAATAAGAAAAGTACCAAAAAGACGAGCATAGAAGTTAATAAAAGAAATAACTAGAAAAATAAGGAAAGAAGAATAGATTAGTTAGTTATAGATTGGAATAAGAACAGCACCAAAAAAGACAGGCATAGAAGTTAATGAAAAGAAATAAATAGAAAAATAATGAACGAAGAATATATTAGTTAGTTATAGATTGCAATAAGAAAAGCACCAAAAAAGACAAACATAGAAAATAATAAAAATAAGTAAATAGAAAAAATAAGCAAAAAATAGATTAATTATTTGTAGATTGGAATAAGCAAAGCACCAAAAAAGACAAGCATAGAAGTTAATAAAAGAAATATCTCGAAAATAATGAACGAAGAATAGATTAGTTACTTAATAAATTGGAATAGGAAAAGCACAAAAAAGACAAGCATAGAAGTTAATGAAAAGAAATAAATAGAAAAATAATGAACGAAGAATATATTAGTTAGTTATAGATTGGAATAAGAAAAGCACCAAAAAAACAAGCATAGAAGTTAATAAAAAATTAACTAGAAAAATAAGGAAAGAAGAATAGATTAGTTAGTTATAGATTGGAATAAGAACAGCACCAAAAATGACAGGCATAGAAGTTAATAAAAGAAATAAGTACAAAATATGGAAAGAAGAATAGATTAGTTAGTTATAAATTGGAATAAGAAAAGCACTAAAAAGACGAGCACAAAGGTTAATAAAAGAAATAACTAGAAAAATAAGAAACGAAAAATAGATTAGTTAGTTATGGATTGGAATAAAAAAAAAGTACCAAAAAGACAAGCATGCAAGTTAATAAAAAAGAAATACCTGGAAAAATAGGAAAGAATAGATTAGTTAGTTATAGATTGGAATAAGAAATCTACCAAAAAGACGACCATAAAAGTTGATAAAAAGAAATAACTAGATAATATAAGGAACGAGGAATAGATTAGTTAGTTATAGACTGGAATAAGAAAAGAACCAGAAAGACAAGCATAGAAGATAATAAAAAGAAATAACTAGAAAATATAAGGAAAGAAAAATAGATTAGTTAATTATAGATGGGAATAATAAAAGTACCAAAAAGACGAGCATAGAAGTTAATAAAAAGAAGTAAGTAGAAAAATAAGAAAAGCACCAAAAAGACGAGCATAGAAGTTAGTTAAAAGAAATAACTAGAAAATATAAGGAAAGAAAAATAGATTAGTTACTTATAAATTAGAATAAGAAAAGCACTAAAAAAGACGAGCATAGAAGTTAACAAAAAGAAGTAAATAGAAAAATATGGAAAGAAGAATAGATTAGTTAGTTATAGACTGAAGTAAGAAAAGCACTAAAAAAGACAGGCATAAAAGTTAATGAAAAGAAATAACTAGAAAATATAAGGAACGAATAAAAGATTAGTTAGTTATAAATTGGAATAAGAAGAACCACTTAAAAAACGAGCACAGAGGTTAATAAAAGATATAACTAGAAATATAATGAACAAAGAATAGATTAGTTAGTTATAGATTTTAATAAGAAAAGCACAGAAAAGACAGGCATAGAAGTTAATAAAAAGAAATAACTAGAAAAATAAGGAACGAAGAATAGATTAGTTAGTTATAGATTGGAATAAGCAAAGCACAGAAAAGACAGGCATAGAAGTTAATAAAAAGAAATAACTAGAAAAATATAAGGAAAAAAGAATAGATTAGTTAGTACTAGATTGAAATAAGAAAAGTACCAAAAATACGAGCATAGAAGTTAATGAAAAGTAATAATTAGAAAATATAAGGAAAGAAAAATACATTACTTTGTTATAGATTGAAATAAGAAAAGTACCAAAAAGACGAGCATAGAAGTTAATGAAAAGAAATAACTAGAAAATATAATGAAAGAAAAATAGATTAGTTAGTTATAGATTGGAATAAGAAAAGTACCAAAAAGACAAGCATACAAGTTAATAAAAAGAAATACTTGGAAAAATAAGGAAAGAAAAATAGATTAGTTAGTTATAAATAGGAATAAGGAAAGTACCAACAAGACAGGCATAGAAGTTTATAAAAAGAAATACCTGGAAAAATACGGAACGCAGAATAGATTAGTTAGTTGTAGACTGCAATAAGAACAGCACAAAAAAGACAGCATACAAGTTAATAAAAAGAAATGACTAGAAAATATAAGGAACGAGGAATAAATTACTTAGTTATAAATTGGAACAAGAAAAGTACCAAAAAGACGAGCATAGAAGGTAATGAAAAGAAATACCTGGAAAAGTGAGGAAAGAATAGATTAGTTAGTTATAGATTGGGATAAGAAAATAACCAAAAAGACAAGCATAGGGGTTAATGAAAAGAAATATCTAAAAAATATAAAGAACGAAGAATAGATTAGTTAGTTAAATACTGGAATATGAAAAGCACCAAAAAGACGAGCATACAAGGTAATAAAATAAATACCTAGATAATAAAAGGAACGCAGGATAGATTAGTTAGGTATAGATTGGAATAAGAAAGGTACTAAAAAGACGAGCATAGAAGTTAATAAAAAGAATTATTTAGAAAAATATGGAAAGAAGAATAGATTAGTTAGTTATAAATTGGAATAAGAAAAGAACCCAAGGAGAAAAGCATAGAAGTTAATGAAAACAAATAACTAGAAAAAATATGGAAAGAATAGATTAGTTACTTATTAATTGGAATAAGAAAAGCACTAAAAAGACGAGCACAGAGGTTAATAAAAGAAATAATTAGAAAAATAAGGAATGAAGAATAGATTAGTTAGTTATAGACTGGAATAAAGAAAAGTACCAAAAAGACGAGCATAGAAGTTAACGAAAAGAAGTAAATAGAAAAATATGGAAAGAGGAATAGATTAGTTAGTTATAAATTGGAATAAGAAAACCACCAAAAAAAGACAAGCATACAAGTTAATAAAAAGAAATACCTGGAAAAATAAGGAAAGAAAAATAGATTAGTTAGTTTTAATTTGGAATAAGGAAATTACTTAAAAACGAGCATAGAAATTAATGAAAAGAAATAAATAGAAAAATATGGAAAGAAGAATAGATTATTTATGAATTGGAATAAGAAAAGCACCAAAAAAAAAAAGAGGCATACAAGCTAATAAAAATAAATAGCTAGAAAATATAAGGAACAAAGAATAGATTAGTTATAAATTGGAATAAGAAAAGAACACAAAAGACGAGCATACGAATTAATAAAAAGAAATATCTTGAAAAATAAGGAAAGAATAGATTAGTTAGTTATTCATTGGAATAAGAGAAGCACCAAAAAGACACGCATAGAAGTTAATAAAAAGAAATAAGAAGAAAAATATAAGGAAAGAAAAATAGGTTAGTTAGTTATAGACTGGTATAAGAAAAGTACCAAAAAAGATGAGCATAGAAATTAATAAAAAGAAATAACTAGAAAAGTAAGGAAAGAAGAATAGATAAGTTAGTTATAAATTGGAATAATAAAAACACTAAAAAATAGAGGCATAGAAGTTAATAAAAGAAGTACCTCGAAAATATGGAACGAAGAATAGATTAGTTAGTTATAGATTGGAATAAGAATAGCACCAAAAAGACGGGCATACTAGTTAATAAAAAAATAACGAAAATAAAAGGAACGAAGGATAGATTAGTTAGCTTTAGATTGGAATAAGGAAAGTACTGAAAAGACGAGCATAGAAGTTAATGAAAATAAGTAAATAGAAAAATAAGGAAAGAAGAATAGATTAGTTAGATATAAATTGGAATAAGAAAAGCACCAAAAAGACGAGCACACAAGTTAATAAAAGAAATAACTAGAAAATAAAAGGAACAAAGGATAGATTAGTTAGTTATAGATTGGAATAAGAAAAGTACCCAAAAAAAACAAGCATACAAGTTAATGAAAAGAAATAACTAAAAAATATAAGGAAAGAAAAATAGATTAGTTAGTTATATATTGTAATAAGTACAGCACCAAAAAGACAAGCATAGAAGTTAATGAAAAGAAGTAAATAGAAAAATAAGGAACACAGAATAGATTAGTTAGTTATAGATTGGAATAAGAAAAGCACAAAAAAGACAAGCATGCAAGTTAATAAAAAGAAATACCTCTAAAAGCACCAAAAAGACGAGCATAGATGTTAATAAAAAGAAATTAATAGAATCTATATATATATATATATATATATATATATATATATATATATATATATATATATATATATATATATATATATATATATATATATATATATATATATATATATATATATATATATATATATGTGTGTGTGTGTGTGTGTGTGTGTGTGTTTCTGTGTGTTTCGGGCACTCATCAGTATTTTTTTTTTTAATGTAGCTGGGATAATGCATAAGGGTTTTCGTTTGTTGACGATGAATGCAGAGAAAGAAATAAGGAGACGAAAAATAGCCTAATTCACCACAAGCGGCGTCCGACCGGCGGCCAGGCAGCGGACAGTCATGCGTCGTTGCTGTACACATCCTTAGAAACCGTTCTGTGTTATGCTCATGTCACGTTTTATCTATAATCTGATCGCACCATAGCGTTCAGGAGACTTTGCTCTACGAGATGAAATTATTTATTTCAACCCTGGTTTAAAGACTGCTGAGAAAAGCGATGATAAGTAAACCGTGTTACAAACATTTCGGAGCTGTCTTGTGACTTCAACTCATCACATTTCCTTTATGTTTTATTTTATCGAGTTTAGATAAACATACCTGAGTTGCGCAATTACTGCTGAGTCTAACGGTACCAACTAAAGTGGTCTGTCGTGAATAAGAGACGAGCTATGACGAAGAAAATACAAGTGTGTAGCGTCACGGCGGACATGTGAGTGAGGGAGGGGTGCAGCCAATCACAGGAGCCGTAACAAACGCTGCCTAGGCGCCAGAAGAACAGGCTCCCTGAACACACTTTAGTAGGCTATTATGAATTGAATTGAATTACAAAGCTATTATTTTGCATTTAAGAATACTAAGCGATTCGTTTGCATTGATGAAATTAGGCTATTACTTTCCATTTACGAATACTAAGTTATTATTATGCATTTAAGAATACTAGGCTATTATTTTGCAGTAACTTTTTTTTTCTTAAGAGAAATTAATCTCTCTCTCTCTCTCTCTCTCTCTCTCTCTCTCTCTCTCTCTCTCTCTCTCTCCAGAATGCACACTGACGACCAAAGCCAAGCAAGTATTTAGCTTATGGAATGCAGAAAATCTTATCAGAGAGCGTCCACTAGTGGAAACAAGAGCATTCATTACAGATTGTTTTAAAGAAACATAATCGTCGTGCAATTGATGCTCACAGATTCGTAAGAAAAATCCTTAAATAATATCTCTCTTACACTAACACACTCTTTGATCCTTGCACACACACACACACACACACACACACACACACACACACACGTCACATATAACTCGAATGTATCTCTGCTGGATAGTTGCCGTCTTTCGCTAGCGGCTTTTGTCCCACGACTGTTCAAATAGTGAAAAACAAGATACTGCCTGTACTCTGATGTTCTTCTACCGCTATACTGGACTGCTTATATTGCTCTAGTACTATTGCCTCCCTCCTCTATCTACTCTATCTGTTCCTACTTTACTCCTACTCTCCTACTCCACTTCTACTCCTTCTTTTCCTTACTCTGTTGCTTCTTCTCCCTTCTCTACTCCTGCTGCTTGGTGCCTTTGTTGGGTGAGGAGGAGGAGGAGGAGGAGAAGGAGGAGGATTGAGTACTTTAGAATGTTTTACCTCCTTCCCTTCTGTTTATTTTCCTACCTTTCCTTCTCTCTACCTCCTTCACCTCCTTCCTTCCCTTCCTCCGTCCTCTCCCTCCTGCTAACGTCTCGACCTCTCCCTTCCTTCTCTTCCATCACCACCACCATCACCACCACCACCACCACTTTGCCACCACTGAATAAATAAAACACCGAATCATCGCCTTATTTCTCTATACGGCTGAGTGCACTTAACGCCAACACCGACCCAACGTTCGAGCCCCGTTAGACGTCACGTATAGCGAAGCAGCGAAGGAAAAAAAGAATGTAGTTCGCGCCAAATTTAGCCCTTGAAAATTTGCAGCCAAACAGTAGAATATTAAAGGTGGCTGCCATTGAATATACACGTAGATCTTAGTGGGGCGACAGGCGTGTGATTGTACCCATGAAATCCGATCCGTGGCGCCCTTGTTTGGTTCTGTTGTGTTTTTTTCCCTTCTGGAGGTGTTGTTGGTGTTGGTGGTGGTGGTGGAGGTGACTGCTGGAGATGTTCGGTGTCGTGATGTTTTGGTGTTTTTGTTGTTTGATGCGGATGTTCCCCAGTTTATTGTATGTTATTGTTATTGTTATTATTTTTATTATTATTATTATTATTATTATTATTATTATTATTATTATTATTACTGCTACCACTACTACTACTACTACTTTTGGTCAACACTTCCATCCAGAAATTGGCGTTTATATTTCTTATTTATCATCATTTATTTGTTATTAGTTATTATTATTGTTTTTTTAATCATTATCATCATCACTATTTTTATCGCCACTACTTTCTACCGCACTCCCGCTCAGCCGTTCTCCTTTACTTCTTTCTCTTCTGGAATATCGTAAGGCACCATCAGTTCTTTCCACTCTTTCCTTATTCATCCACTTAGCCGCGTGTCGCTTTCTATTTCTTTGCTTATAAATAATGCAGTCTACCTTGCCGCCTACTTTCCCACCCACCTGTGCTCACCTTTCCCTTACCTGGCTTTGCTGCACCTCGCCAACCAGGTAACACTGTGATGCCGTAATCCCATGTACAGTGATTTACAAAGTTATCAGAAATGTCTACCTTATCCTATTTGATTATCTTTGCCTCTCTATCTCTCATCCCTTTCTGCGATCTATGATAACACTCGCACACACACACAAAAGAAAAAAATCTGACGTTGAAAGGAATTGAAGACTAACCCAATGGAAGATAATCAGTACTCGTCCCTCGTCCCTAAAAAGATCGGATGTGAAAGGAAAAAGAATATTATCAGTTTAGTACCACAGTCTTGATGCTCCCTCCCTGAAAGAGCTGGAATGCATGGCGGATAGATGATGTAAAGAAGGAAACTGAGTAGGAGAAAAAGAAGGTCCTAAAGATGATGCTAGGAGTCGCAAGCAAGATAAAGGAGTCAGAAGGAAGGATGTTACAGAGTTTACCAGTGAAGTGGATGAAAGAATGAAGCTACTCGTTAACTCTTGCATAAAAAAGTAGGACAGACTCTTAGCACCTCTTAAACCTTTCCCATTGTCCCTCTTAACCTCTCATTCGTTTCTCTTGACTCCCCTTACCTTTCTATCCCTTCTCTTATAACCTCCCTTGCCTTCCTATACCATTCTCTCAGCCTTTTCACCTTCCTTTGTCCTTTTATTCCACTGTTTCATCCTTCTCAGCTTCCCATCACTTCTCTCTTCTGCACACACGTCTTCCCCGTTCTCCTTCTCACAGATTTTCTCTCTTTTTTTTTTTCAAGCAAGGGCATAGCAAAAAGGTGAAGTGGGTCAGTGGAGAAAAGTACATTTGGGGTAAGAGGAAAGACGGTAGGTGTGTACAGGTGTGTAGTGTTGGTTTGTTACCCCCCTTCTCTTGTCTCCTTCGTCATTTTGCTACACCTCGTCATTCCTATCAGTTTTAACGTTTTATCTTATCTCTTTTAAGGGTCTCTTCACGTCTCCTCACGTGGTAGTCATTTTTTGTCTCATGTGAGGTTTTTTTTGGCGTGCTCTTATACGAATTCTTGTGGTTGGTATTCTGGAGTGTGTGCAGAGGAGGTGGAGGTGAAGGAGGAGGAGGTGGAGGAGGAGGAAAGAAAACTGAAGGAGGAGAGGAAAGACAAGGACATGGATGAGGAGGAGGAGACTGCCAGAGGACTCGGTTTTTATTATTAGTGAGCTGGAGAAGAAGAAGAAGAAGAAGGAAGAGGAGGAGGAGGAGGAGGAGGAGGAGGAGGAGGAGGAGAAGAAGAAGAAGAAGAAGAAGCGAGAAGAGCAAACGAGAAAAACGATAACGCAGAAGAGGAGAAAGAAAAGGAAGAAGAAGAAAATTAAAGAAGAGGAAGAAGAAGAAGGAGAAGAAAGAAGAAAAAAACGAATAAGAAAACGAAGAAGACAAAAAGACAGAAAAGACGACGACGACGAAGAGGATGAAGAAAATAAAAGTAGGAAACGAAAAAGAAGAAGCAGAAACAAGAAAAACGAAGACGAAGAAAACAAAGAAAAAGACAAAGAAGAAGACGAAGAAAAGGAGGAAGAAGAAAATGAAAATAGGAAAAAGAAGAAGAAACGGAGTAAGAATAAAAAAGGAAGGGGAAGAGAAAAAGAAAATGAAAAAAAGAAAAGGAGAAGGACAAGAAGAACAATTACTCTTAAACAAAAACAACAACAACACAAAGACAACTCACACTTAGCCGGGGACACTTGGGCATCACACAAGACGAGCAGGTGAAGGTGGAAAAGAAAAACAAGAACGAGAACAACACACTGCAGCCGAAGAAGGTGATGTCTGTGCCTTTTCATCTCCTATAGGAATTCACACGATGTCCTTTCAGCTTCTGCATGTGGTGCGTTGCCTTCTTGACCTGTTCCCGTGGCCCTGTGTCTTCTGCATGTCTCTTGTACTCCTGGTTACCTGTGTCACTTGGTCTCTTTCTCTCTCCCTCTCTCAATCCGTGAGCTCCCTCAGTCTTGTCGCTTCCTGTGTCCACCTTTCACTGATAGAACGAAGTCATGCACTGATCAATGGACTGCCAATATGCCCTCTCGCACTTGCTCTTGCTCTGCGTGTGTGTGTGTGTGTGTGTGTGTGTGTGTGCGTTCCGTTCACAAGCTTTTAGTTTTGGCCATCTTCAGAAATGTAGTCCGTCTCAATTGGTTCCTTTATTTGCTTGCTCGCTGATTTTTTTTTATTTGCTGTTTACCGTCCGCGTCAGTGAGATAGTATTGTTGCTGGTGGTGGTGGTGATGTTCGTGTTGGTGGTGTTGGTATTGTTGGTGATGATGAAGGTGGTGATTTTGATGTTGTTAGTGGGGATATGATGTAGTTCGATTATGTGCTTAGATTTTATTGTTATTGCTGAGGGTAAAGCTTTTGTTGGTGTTGTTGTTGGTGGTGGTATTGTTGTTGTTGTTGTTGGTGGTGGTGGTGATTTTGTTACTGGTGTTACTGGTGTCATTCTTGTTGTTATTGACGGTTTTCATTACGTTCCTCTTTTATTATTCATCATCACCCTTGTCAAAAGAATGTTATTAACTATTCATCTAATTTACCTGTTTTTTCCTATCACTATTACGTATTATTCTTTACGGCGAGAGGAGGAGAAAGCTTCGTGGAAATGGCCTCCTTTTGTTGTTTTCCTGTTTGCCTTTGTGTGTGTTTGTTTGTTCGTTGCCAAGGTATCCCAAAAAAAACATTTACAGTCACCAAGTACACATGAAAACATCCTTAGGCGAACAATTCAAACACGTTCCCTTTTTTTTTCTTGGTATTGCAGTGACAAATAGACGGGGAAGAGGAAAATGTCATCTCCCCTTCTAGCTACGTGAAGGCGGGAGATAATAATAATAATAATAATAATAATAATAATAATAATAATAATAATAATATAAATAATAATAATGATAATAATAATAATAATAATAATAATAATAATAATAATAATAATAATAATAATAATGTTAACAGTACCACCATTCTTGCCACATCTAGTTCAATATTTTCATGGTAACATCGAAGGCGGGGTGATTTACCAGGTCGGTCACACAAAATTCTCACCTGTGTTGTCTGTCTGTGCCACCGCCACCTCATTTGACAAAGTTGGGCTCATAACTCACGCGTGTTTACTAATTCAGCGACTCGTAGCGTATTCATGTGTGAGTGGGCAGCGAAAAGTGTACCCAGCAACATAATAAATAAGTGTGATAAATAAGAAGATCAGAAGATACATCGATAGACAGGTAGCTACGGGGAAGAAGTGGAACAAGAAATTATGCATTGAATACGAATAAAGAGTATTCTCTCTCTCTCTCTCTCTCTCTCTCTCTCCCCCAGCAGGCTCTCTTGAATGGTCTCCTAGACTGTCCCAACCCGTTAGTGGGGCAGGTGATTTTTTTTTATAGTGTCTGCCGTGATATACGACTCTTTCTTGGCCCAAGGCGCTTCCCCCCGTGCCCCTCTTGTACGAAGTCGCTGAAGTTAGGGATGGCTGAAGATCTTGGCACCAAGTGGGTAATACTCCGCCACTCTGCAATGGCTGAATGGTTAGAAAGATGGATGTTAGTGACTCCAACTACTTTTTTTTACTTCTTTTTAGGAGCAGTGAGTAGCGGGCTTTTTTTTTATTAATGTTTGCTTTTTGTGTGCCCTTGAACTGTCTCCTTTGCTGTAAAAAAAAAAAAAAAATTAATTGGTTATACGAAGATCAACATATTCATCAATACAGCTATGAACGGTGAAGAAATGGAAGAGAAATTTGTGCATGGATTGAAATAACGTAAGATGGACAGATACGTATATAGGTCGCTCCCACTCTGTCTGACCTCCTTCTATTCTTGCTGTTTTTTACCACTATTTCTCACTTGATAACTACTCCAGCCTTCCCGAGTCCTCGCTTCACGGCCCTATCTAAGCTTATATATATCCTCTCCAGTTTCCTATTGCAAAAGTTAACCAGTAGCTTCATTCTTTCATCCTCCTCACTGGTAAACTCCGGAACAGCTCATCTTCGTCTGTCTTTCCTGCTACCTGTGACTTAAACTCTTTCAACCGAGGAGCATCAAAACACCTTTTTATTCGGTACCTTTTTGAAGCTGTTTTTTTTTATAGGAATATCGTGTTGAGGGATATTCTTTTTTCTATTTTGTGTTGTTTTTGGTCTACCTATACTGTCAATAAAAAAAAAAAAATAGACGGTAGGATAGAATAATAGAGACGTGCCCTTGAGCTGCCTCCATTGCTGTAAAAAAAAAAAAAAAAAAAAAAAACCTAACAGCAAGAATAACAACGTAAATATGAACAGAACTTTTGTGCATGTTATTTACTTAGTTCTCCATAACATTACCGCATAACACCAGCACCACAAATAGCTAATATATGCTTACAACCTTTGCTCCAGGAAGAAAAACCGAAACTTGGATTTTTTTTTCCATCATAATTTTTCTTATTTTTTTTTTCTTCTTTTTCTTTTTCTCTTACTCCTTTTTTTTCTACTTCTAATCCTACTTCTACTTCTTCTACTTCTTCTTCTTCTTCTTCTTCTTCTTCTTCTACTTTTTTTTCTACTTCTTCTTTTTCTTCTTCTTCTTCTTCTTCTTCTTCTTCTTCTTCTTCTTCTTCTTCTTCTTCTTCCTCCTCCTCCTCCTCCTCCTCCTCCTCCTCCTGATCCTCCTCCTCCTCCTTCTCCTCCTCCTCCTCGTAATGTTGGTGTTTTCTTCTTTTGTATGTTTATATGTTTGTTTCTAGATTTGGTTTCAGACAAAAAAAAATGGAGTCTACTTCTTTCATGCATATTTGGTGTTACATTACGTGCTTTCTCCCTTACACTGTTTGTTTTGAAGTGTGATATTATTTGACTTGTTGATTTCCAGTATGCAAAGTCAACCAATGATCGTTTGTATGAATGCACGAATTATTACGCATATGAATGTATTTCTTTTCTCTTTTCTCTTGTGTTTTCCCTGGACAGTTTTCTCTAGTGACCTCTTTTTCCTTTACTTGGTCTATTCTGAGGCATTATTTTCCGTGACTTGCGTTTTCCCTGTTTACAAAATTAGCTCGTGGATGTTTTTAATTATAGCCAACGAGAAGTGTTTCTAGATATCGCGCTTCCTCTTGTGAGCAAATTAACCGCCCCGAGATACATTAGTTCAATCAAGGGGGATTTTAAAGGCGAGCAAGAGTTATTTCGTAATGAAAGAATAAATGAAATGTATTGATTGTGAAAGTGTCGGTTCTGTTGTGTTTTATGTGTCAGGCTTTTGTGTTCGTCCATCAGTTAATTATTTGTTACCTGTCGTGGTTAGCATGTTTATGACTCCGTTGTGTACTGTTTCATTCTTTGTCTTTCTTCTTTTGTTTTCGTGGTCTCTCTCTCTCTCTCTCTCTCTCTCTCTCTCTCTCTCTCTCTCATAATATTTCTTTCACTTCTTTCATGTTTTTCTTGCTCTCAAATTATCATCTCTTTTTTTTTGCATTTTATCGTTCTCTTTTCCTTTTTTCTTTATTTATTTTCTTTACTTTTCTTTATGTTTTGCTCTCTATATGTTTTCTTTGTCACCTGTCTCTCTATATCTATGTCTATATGTCTTTCTAACTATACCTGTCTCTATTTACTTTTCTATCCATCCATCTATTTATACTCTGTACTTACTCTTCTATTATACCTGACTGTGGCTTAACACTCTGTAAAGGTGTGTTTTTATCTCACCCTCAGGCTCCAGGTGATGGTTCTCGACCCTTGAGCTCCACTTCAGACAATGGTGAGTGTTGAAATCCATATTGAAGGGTCGGTTCCATATTCTTTTCTCGCTCCCTTCACTGTTATATTGCGTTTCTGCTTCCCTCTTCTCTACACCACCTTTTCTTTTTACATCCCAAGGACCTGCGCAGTCACACCTCTCGCCTCCTTTCACTGTTACGTCATACTCCTGTCTCCCTTCTCCAGCATCTTCCCCTTTTTACATCCCAAGAATCTGCATCTCCTCATCTCTCCCCTCACTGTTACATCGTCCTCCTGTCTCTCCCTTCTCTAATACCTTTCTTATTTACATATCAAGGACCTGCACCTCTTCATCTCTCTTCATTCATTGTTCCATCGTGCTTCTGTTCTTTTCTTCGTTATTACGCCTTCCCCGTTTTACATCCTAAGAGTCTGCACCTCCTCATCTCTCTCTCTCTTCATTGTTACATCGTCATCCAGCCTCTGCCTTCTCTAACACCTCCCCTTTTTACATCCCTAAGAATCTGCCCTCTTCATGTCTCTCCCTCCACTGTTACGTCGCTCTCCTGCCTCTCCCTTCTCTAACACCTTTCTTAATTATATACCAATACCTTGCACCTCATCTCTCTCCCCTCATTGTTACATCGTCATCCAGCCTCTGCCTTCTCTAACACCTTTTTACATCCCTAAGAATCTGCACCTCTTTATATCTCTCCCTCCACGGTTACGTCGCTCTCCTGCCTCTCCCTTCTCTAACACCTTTCTTAATTATATACCAATACCTTGCACCTCATCTCTCTCCCCTCATTGTTACATCGTCATCCAGCCTCTGCCTTCTCTAACACCTTTTTACATCCCTAAGAATCTGCACCTCTTTATATCTCTCCCTCCACGGTTACGTCGCTCTCCTGCCTCTCCCTTCTCTAACACCTTTCTTAATTATATACCAATACTTTGCACCTCATCTCTCTCCCCTCATTGTTACATCGTCCTTCTGTCACTCCCTTCTCTGTAACACCTTCCGTTTTCTCTTCCCTTGGACCTGCACTCCCACATGTCTCTCGTTTCCCTTCCATAACAGCCACTCTGAATCGACGCTCCACTGACCATTCGTAATGTGATCTAATTTTGGATTATAGATAACACACAAGTCCTAGACCCCAAACCAAGGCTTTTGATGGCATGGCTCTTAATTCTTTATTCTTGATGTGATTCAGGTTTGGTCTCTGTATATCTCTTGAAAGCTTGGACACATTGGAAAGGAACATTTTTTTTCCATGCTCCTTCATTCGTATCAATTATTTTCGAAGTTTCATTTTTCATAAGGCTCTTTTGGCGCTTAGTGTAATGTGCAGCTTCTTCCTTATTCTCAACGTGTTCCAGTTTTGGTTTATAGATCACACGTCGAAGGTTGGAGTAGCTTGAAGGATATTTATCTTATTTATGGCTTACTCCTCTGCTGCTGTCACTCTTAATGGCGCCTCGTGTAGAGTGTAGCTCCTTCAATATTCTTAGTGTGATCAAGTGTTGGTTTATAGATCACACTTTGATGCTGGAAATAACTTGAAAGGAATAGTGTGAGTTCTTTTTTACATGCTCCTCCACTTCTTTTAATTGTTTCCGATGTTTTCTTCTTCCTGTCCTCGAGTCCTGCCGCCAGTCTGGTCTTCTGCTGCAGGATGTCACCCGGCACTAATCAATAGGGTGGTTTTCACACTCCTCCACTCCTGTTAATTGTTTCCGTTCCGTTTTCCTGTTCTCGAGTTCTGCTGCCAGTCCATTCTTCCGCCGGATACCCCCCCCCCCCCCTTTAGATACAAATCAATAGGTGTTTAGGAAAGCCACTTTTCTGGACGGTGGGTATGTGATAAGTGACCCTGAACATCGACCTGCTGCCTGTTGTTGTATACAAAATTCAATGTAACATATTTCACCTATTGCACAGTGGCTTGTTTGTACGCCTCGAAGTTTTAGACCAAGCAGGCATTTCTCAGCGCAGCACATGTCATCGTTGCACCCACTGAGGCGTCGTACATCACAGTTCCAGATTGGCTGTTCTTTACCCCAAGGTCTGTCCGTACCTGGAACTCCTTGCCTTGCGTTATGCTATGCAGAGTGTCAACATATTCTGGTTAAATTTGAAATCGTTCTTGTCGCGTAGCGTAATAATTCATAATGTATCATCGGCCTGGGTCTATTGCTCCTTTAATGGAATATAAATCTAAGTGCATGTCTCTTTGTGTTCTCATGATGATTTATTGTTGCTCAACCCACTCAGTTTGCTGGACTTGCAGGCATATTAAGGTCATAGTGTGTGTGTGTGTGTGTGTGTGTGTGTGTGTGTGTGTGTGTGGGTGGGTGGGGGGGGGGAGTGGGGGAGGATGAATAGGAGGAATATGCCCTGAATCGTCTAGAGATGAATTTTCAGAGAGCTCAAGGTTCAAACTTAAAGGCGGTAGCTGTAGCGCTATCAGGATTAAGGAGAGGCGGGAAACACGTTATATGCTAATAATGACCCTTGTCTGAAAACTGAATTCCGAACGGCAAACTAAAGACACACAATTGAGGTGCAGAGCAAAGCATGTCTGAATGAGAAAGAAGTAAGACCCGGAACCCGAGAGAGTTAAGAATGAAATGAAAAAAAATAAAGTAGAGACGTAAATGTTTCAAATAGGAAAAGAAGCAAGGAGCAGTTAATAGAAGGTGGACCTGAACCGATTCAAAGCGATGGAGGTTGCAACGAGGAGAAAAAAAAGGATGCAAAAGAAAAAGATTAAAGAGTAAAAAGAAAAAGAAAGAAAATCAGAAAATGGAGGACAAGAACAAAAACAACAAGAAAACAAAGGCACAAAAAATGAATCAAGGTGTCCATTCTAAGCTGTCCAACATTTCCACTTAAAAGTTAAACGAGAATACTCAACACAAAAACAAAAACAAAAAATATATCCATGTCGAAGGAAGAGAGACTATCAGTGTAACAATCAATCAACCAATCATACATTACACACGTGGAGAGAGAACACACAGACACTCTTTTGGGTACTGTATACTTTTATCTTTTACAGGAGCGGCGAGTAGCGGGCTTTTTTTTTTTTTTTTGCAGTCTTTGTTTGCCCTTGAGCCGTTTTCTTTCATGTAAAAAAAACAAAAACAAGAACAGATACCACCACCACCATCACCATCACTACCACCACCACCACCACCGCCGCCGCCGCCAAAACACAGCTGCCCGGACACCTATTAATGGACAATTCCCAGGTCGATCTCAGCTCTCTACTCCTGGTAATTGAAACCCAAGACTTTTTGCTTCGACAGACTCTCGTAATCACCTAAAAGGCCCTGTTACCTGACACCCTTCCCTGCTGACAGTCTCCTTTTACTCCTCTTCTTCTTCTTCCTTCGTCCTCGTCCTCTTCCTCGTTCTCGTTCTCCTCCTCCTCTTCTTGTTCTTTCCTTTTGTTGCACTTGTTCTTGTTCTTCCTGTTCTTGTTTTGATTATTGTTTTACGTGTTTTTCTTCTTCTTCTTCTTCTTCTTCTTCTTCTTCTTCTTCTTCTTCTTCTTCTTCTTCTTCTCCTCCTCATTCTCCTAATTTCATTCTCACCTCTCTTTCTGCCTCTCTCTCTCTCTCTCTCTCTCTCTCTCTCTCTCTCTCTCTCTCTCTCTCTCTCTCTCTCTCTCTCTCTCTCTCTCTCTCTCTCTCTCTCTCTCTCTCTCTCTCTCTCTCTCTCTCTCTCTCTCTCTCTCTCTCTCTCTCTCTCTCTCTCTCTCTCTCTCTCTCTCTCTCTCTCTCTCTCTCTCTCTCTCTCTCTCTCTCTCTCTCTCTCTCTCTCTCTCTCTCTTTTAACTCATTTATTAGCTTATTCTGTTTCTAACGCTCTCATTCTCTCACTCATTCACTCAGTCACACACTCACGTTCACTCACTCACTCACTCACTCACTCACGCCTACACCCAATAACACTTACGCACTCACTCATTCACTCCTTCACACAATAACATAAATTAATTCTCTTTCTAGCGCACTTTCTCTCTTACTCACACTCTTAATCACTCACTCACTCACTCACTCACTAACTCACTCATTCTTCCATTTAGTAACACTTCCTCATTCTCTTTCTAGCTCTATTTCCCTCTCCCTCACTCCCTCCCTCCCTCTCTCCCATTCCTTTCCTTTCCCCTCCCATTCCCTGCTTTCTCCTCTCGCCTTTTTGTTTCTCCTTCATACTCCTTCTGTCTTCCTCTTTTCTCTTTCTCTCCTTCCATTCACTCACTCACTCACCCACTCAGCCACTCTGTACCTAACTTAATTGCTTGTTTGTTCTTGTAATCCCTCGTTGATTTTTTTTGTCTTTCATAAGCGTTGTGTCACAAGCCTGCAATTTGTCGGCGTCAGGAGGAGACCTTGCTCGAGTGGTCCTTTCGCTTTTTAATTAAGTGTTCAATTGTGTCTTGTTTTTCCAGAGTGATTTTTTTTAGATTTCTTATTTTTTGTCTTTTTCTATTTTTTGTTTTATATCTGTGCGTATTTCATTTCGCTTTAATTTTCCGTTCTTTCATTCTTTCTTTCTTTTTTAATTCTTTCTTCCTTTCTGTATCATTGTTTTTTTTTCTTTCTCTTGTAAGCGTTTTATTTTGTTATTATTATTATTATTATTATTATTATTATTATTATTATTATTATTATTATTATTATTATTATTATTATTATTATTACAACTATTATCATTATTATTGTCATTTACTAAGGTTGAATACCAAAGTGATTTATTTTTCTCCAAGGGTTATTTTCACGTATATTTTTATTTTCGGTATTTTTTTCCCTGCGCCTGTTGGGTTTGTTGTTATTGTGTTTAATTTTAACTTCTTTGATCTGTCTCTGGAAGGCGTTTACCGTGTTTTAATTAGCTATCTATTATTTTTTTTATACATATTTGTTCTGCTTGCTTAATTTTTCTTTGTTTTAGATTTCATGTGTGTGTGTGTGTGTGTGTGTGTTTGTTACGAAAGTAGGCGCCACGTTTTTTTTCCGTGTCGTTTTTTTACTTATGTTTTTTTTTTTTAACTTTTTTCCCGTGTCCTGATTAACGGGTCCGTCCTCCCGTTAAAGGCTGCATTTATTGTGTGTCTTTTTTACCCTTTGCAACATTTGTGCGCTGGAAATGGTGAGGTCATTGCCTTGAGTGAGAGTATGTGTCATCTCTCTCTCTCTCTCTCTCTCTCTCTCTCTCTCTCTCTCTCTCTCTCTCTCTCTCTCTCTCTCTCTCTCTCTCTCTCTCTCTCTCTCTCTCTCTCTCTCTCTCATTTTTTTTTTACTGACTCGTATCTGTTTATTTTTCTAAGTTTCTGGCGTCCACATTTAACAGCATTCTAAAGGGTTATATATTTTTTTCCTTAAACGTTTAATTGCCGTTTAATCGCCACTTCAGCAGTCAATTAAAAAAGCCTCTAATCCAGGTTGAAAAAAAAAGAGCTTATCCTTTTCGCGAATTTGAATAATCATCTACCCGAGTTTCTGGCCTTCCGAAAATGTGCACCTTTTATTTACCTGCCGCATTTTCTACTCTCAGGTGAACTTTTAACTGTCTGAACTGTCCTACCGGAAGTATTTATTGAGCGACTGGTATTTTAGAGGCAGGAAGCGAGAAATGATCCCTAGAACATCGCCCTTCGTAGATGAATGATGTTGATGAATGATTGCTTCGTGGTACCAGTAGTTCACGGTACCTCCTCCTCCCTCCATACAAAGACAGCCTTCCACCATGTTCTTCCTCTCCTTTCCTTCACTCATTCACCACATTTATCTCCTCCCCTTTTTCCCTCCTCTTTTACTCTTTATCTTCACTCCCTCCACGGTACCTCCAGTCCCTCCATACAAAGACAGCTTTCCTCCACTTTCTTCCTCCACTTTCCCTCTCATTTATCTTCATTCCCTCCAAGTTACCTCCAGTCCCTCCATACAAAATCATCTTTCCTCCACTTTCTTCATCCACATTCCCTCTCATTTATCTTCATTCCCTCCAAGTTACCTCCAGTCCCTCCATACAAAGACAGCTTTCCTCCACTTTCTTCCTCCTCTTTCCCTCTCATTTATCTTCACTCCCTCCAAGTTACCTCCAATCCCTCCGTACAAAGACATCCTTCCTCCACTTTCTTCCTCCTCTCTCTATCTCTCATATATCTTCATTCCCTCCAAGTTACCTCCAGTCCTTCCGTACAAAGACAGCTTTCCTCCACTTTCTTCCTCCCTTTTCCCTCACTTATTTACCTCCCTTCCTCCCATTACCTTCCCGTTCTCCTCCCCTTTCCCCTCACCTCTCTGTTCCTCTTGCATTCTCTCCATCTTTTCCTCCTCTTTTTTCCTCCTCCTCCTTCCTCCATACTCTTTCCTCTCCTTTTCGTTTACCTTCACTCCCCTCCCATTACCTTCCCTTCCCTTTTCCCTCACCTCTCTGTTACTCTTTCATCCTTTCATACAGACATAGACATACGAACAGACAGACAGATAGACAGACAAACAGACAGATAGGTAAACAAGGGGTCATACCTACATACATACATACATATCAACATACTGAGAAACAGAGAGACGGTTCGTTAGGCAGAGACAAAGACAAGAACATACACACATATACACACATACAGACAGACAGACAGACACAGAGGAACAGAAAAACGCAGGTAAAACAAAACACGTGCACAATTACCACAAAACAATTTACCTGGACGGAAAAAAGGACCATTTAATCAACGCTCCCTTTCTCCTCCCTCTCCCTCCCCCCTCTCTCTCCCCTCACCTGTTTAGCGTAATGAGGTGTGAGTGTGACATTCCAACGCACCTGCTTCTCTCTCCCCTCTCCTCCTCCTCCTCCCTCCTCCTTCTCCTCTCCCCTCTCTCCTCGCTCGTCTACTCCCCTCTCTCTTTCCCCTTTTCCCTCCAACCCCCTTTTCTCTTCATTCCACTTCATTCTTTCTCTCTCCTCCTCTCTCTCTCTCTTCTTCTTCCTCCACCTCCCTCTCTTCCCTCTTCCCTCCACCTCCCCTTTTCTCTTCTCTTCCATCCACTTCTTCATTCTTTCTCTCCTCCTCGCTCCTCTCCCTCTCTCTCTTTCTCTTCTTCCCTCCACCCCCCCCTCTCTTTCCCCTCTTCCTTCCTCTCCTTTGTTCCTTCCCCTCATTTTCTCCCCACCTCTTTGTCTCTCTCACACTTCCTCTTCTCTCTTCTTACTCTTTTCTCCTTCCCTCTTCCTATTTCTAAGCTCCTTTTTTCCCACCCCTCCCACTCCTTTCCCTTCCCCTCCCATTTCTTTGCCCTCTCATTCACATATCTTTCCTTGCTTTTTCCCCTCACCTCTTTGTTTGTCTTTCATTCTCTTCGTGATTTCCTCTTTCCTCTTTTTTTCTCTTTTTCCTCATCCATATATTTTTTCTCCCCTTCCCTTCCTTTCCCCTCCTTTTCCCCTTCATCCCTTCACTCCCTTTGTCTGCTCTCCCTGACTTCTTCCTCCCTTTTCCTCCCTTTTCTTTTTTCTGATCCATTTAGCTTCCCTTCCATTCCTTCCCTTCCCTTCCCTTCCCTTCCCTTCCCTTCCCTTCCCTTCCCTTCCCTTCTCTCCCTTCCCCTTATTATTCATACTCTCTTAGTCTCCCTCTCACCCTCTCCCTCCCTTCCTCCCCTTCCTTCCTCCCCATTTCCTTTCCTTCCTTCCTTTCTTCCTTCCTTCCTTCACTATCTATCTGTTCTTCATCCACTTTGCATCTTCTCCCTCACTTCCTCTTTTCTCTTCCTCTCCTTCCTTCCTTCTCTTTTCCTCATTTATCTTCCCTTCCCTTCCCTTCCCTTCCCTTCATTATGTATTTTCTCTGAGTCCCATTTGCATACTATCCCTCATTTCCTCCACATCTCTCTCTCCCCTCTTTTCCTCCCCTTTTTCTGGGCCGTTTATCTCCCCTTCCCTCCCCTTCCTTTTCCTTCCCATCATTATTCATATCCTCTTAATCCCCCTTTCACCCTCACACTCATCTTCTCCCCTTTTCCTGACTCGTTTATTTCCCCTCCCCTTCCCTTCCCTTCCCTTCCCTTCCCTTCCCTCTCCTTTCCTTCCAATCCCTTCCCTTCCCTTCCTTTCCTTTCCTTTTCCTTTCCTTCCCTTTTCTATCCCATCTATTCCCTACATTTCCCCTTCCTTCCCTTCATTTCCCTTCCCTTTCCTTCCTTTCCCTTCCCTGTACTATTCATCTTAATTATCCCTTTCCTTCCTCTTATTTCCCTTCCCTTCCCTCTCTTCCTTCCTCTCCTTCCTTTTCTTTTCTTTCCTTCTCTTCCTCCCTTCCCTTCCCCTCATAAAACATCTATTTTTATCCCTTCCTTTCCCATCCCTTCACCATTCACCAGTCCCTTGTTAACCTTTTATCCTTATTTTCTCTTCCTCAATCGTCCACCTTCCCATTTATCCTGTTTCCATTTTCTCTTTTCCTTTCCATTTCTCCTTTGTCCATTTTGGTTCCTTTGTTTTCCTTTACTTTTCATCTTTTTTTCTCATCGTTAAAATATATTCCTTATCCCTTTTCTCCACTTCCTTTTGTTTTTGTTTTTTTCTCCATTTTCTCTTTCATTCAATCATCACTGACCCCTTCCCTTCCCTTCCACTCCCCCTTCCTTCATTTTATAGTCTTTTCTTTTTTCTTAACTATTTTCCTCCTCTAATTCATTCTTTACCTCTTGTTCTTCCATCCCTCATATCTAGTCATCGTTTTCTTCTTTTTCTCTTTTATTTCTGTTTTTTCTGTCATCCATTGTTCTTCTTCTTCCATTCCTCGTAATTTAATCATCGCGTTTTTCCTTTTTTTCTTTTATTTCTCTATTTATTTTCCGTCGTCCATTCATACTTTATCGATCTTCCTTCCTTCCTCCCTTCTTCATTCTTCCTTCTTCTGTCTCCTCTTTCCGTTTCCTCTACATTGTTTTTCCCTCCAGTTTTCATTCACCCTCCTTCATTTTTCCTTCTTTCGTTTCTCTCATTTCTCTCTCAATGTTTTCCTCTCCTGTTTTCAATCACGCTTCGCACCTTTTAAACGAAATTCCACAATGGCCGCGTGTTCTTTAGCGCATTTCGGAAAGGTGAGAAGCGCTCCACTTACCTGTTAATTGCACACCTGGGCTTAAGGAAACTCTGCACAGGTATTTCTAATGAGAGCGCGGGACTGGCCATTTTTTTCCCGCTCTTTTATTTTTTATTTTTTTGTGTGGGGGAGTCTGTGGAAAGGGAAGAGGTGGGAAGGGAGAGAGGGAGAGGGAGGGCGTGTGTTGTATGTGGGGCCAAGTGTGTGTGTGTGTGTGTGTGTGTGTGTTGGACTTGGGAGTATGTTTTGTGTGTAGATATTTCTCTCTCTCTCTCTCTCTCTCTCTCTCTCTCTCTCTCTCTCTCTCTCTCTCTCTCTCTCTCTCTCTCTCTCTCTCTCTCTCTCTCTCCCCCATTCCTCTTTGATGCCTTGCTCGATTAAGAGTAAATAATTTTTATATGTATTGGAATTGCTTTATTTTTTCTCTCCTTTAATCACACACACAAAGAAAGTGAATTTGCCTTATTAGATGTGTGTGTGTGTGTGTGTGTGTGTGTGTGTGTGTGGTGTGTGTGTGTGTGTGTGGTGTGTGTGTGTGTGTGAAT
>NW_026111725.1:40000-72500 GCF_024679095.1 Eriocheir sinensis
AAAGGAAGACTCGAAGACAACTCTCACACCGCTGAGATCTCAAAGCTGTGGATGTGGAAGGGCGGATGTGAGGACGAAGAAATTGAGGACTAACATAATGAAAAATGATATGGAAAGAAGTATGATGAGGGTACAGTAAGAAGGAAGAAAAGACAACCAAATCAAACGAAGAAGGAAGAGATGATTGTAGTCCTCACACTGGAGAAGTCTGAGGAGCACACACGAAACGAGAGGAGGAAAACGAACTTGAAAATAAACCTATAGAAAGAAAAAGCAGAAGACCTCAAGATAACCTTCACACCACCGAGGTCTTGAAGGACGTGGAAGGGCGGATGTGAAGACGAAGAAACTGAAGACTTACATAATGATTCACGATGCGGGAAGAAGTAGAATGAGAGTACAGTAAAAAGGAAAAAAATGACAACCAAATACAACGAAGTAGGAAGACCTGAGGAGCACAAAAAAGAATGAAAACGAGCTTGAAAATAAACCTATCGAAAGAAATCGCATATGACCTCAAGATAACCCTCACACCGCCGAGGTCTCAAAGCCATGGATGTGGAGGCGCGGGTGTGAGGGCGTGCGCTGCGGGCTGAGGCGGAGCGAGCACGAGTTCTCCAGGACGATGGTACTTTTGGTGCTCTTGCGGCGGTGGTGGTGCGTGGCGGGGAAGCCGAGGCGCCGCATCCTGTACTGCCGCCACCGCTTCCTCAGCAGCTCCTGGACCTCCGTGTTCATGAAGCAATACAGCACCGACACGAACACGCCCTGGGGAGAAGGATGGGATGAAGAGGAGGATGATGATGATGATGATGATGATGATAATGAGAAACGTTACAGCACAGACACGATCACACCCTAAGGAGAGGAGGAGAAGGATGATGATGTTGATGATGAAGATGAGAAGCGTTACAGCACAGACACGAACACGCCCTGGGGGAGGAGGAGGGGATGAAAAGGAGGAGGAGGAGGAGGTGTTAGTGAGTGTAGTGGCGTCAATAATGGTAGGTAAAGAGTAAGGAAACAAAAACTGAAATGGCTGTTGATGAAGATAGATTGATGATAGGCAGCAGGAAGAGGAAGCAGAAACACGGTGATGATGAAGAAGGGGAGTCGATAATGGTAGATAACAAAGAAGAAAAAGACTGAAATGGCAGTTGATGATTATGATAGATTGATGATAGCCAGCAGGAAGAGGAAGTAGAATGAGACGGTGGCGGTGAAGGAGAGTAAGATGGATCGCGAGGTAGAAAGGAAGGGTTAGAGGAAGCAGATAAATGACCTTAGCGGGGAGACGAAGGGACGGAGGAGGAAGAAGGGGGGAGAAGAGGATATCATAGAGATGGTGTTGATGGGAAGAAGATGGATAATGGAAGGGGACGCGTGGTAATGATGCCGGAAGGGGGGGAAGGAAGGGAGGGGGTGTTAGCGATGGGAAATGGATGGTAATGGGATATGGGAAGGGAGAAGTAGGAGGAGGTTAAGGAGGTAGAAGAAAAAAGAGAAATAAAATAGAGAAAAAACGAGTGATATAAGATAAAGGAAGACCATGGAAGAGAGGATGGAAGAGGAGGAGGAGGAAAGGAAAAGATGAGGAGATATTGTGATGTGAATGGAAGTACTGAAAAAGGAAAGGAGGAGGAGGAGGAGGAGGAGGAGGAGGAGGAGGAGGAAAGGGAATATAAAAAGGTGGAAAGCTTGAAGGAAAAATATATTGCATTGATTGATAACTTGCTCTCCAAAAGCTCCGTCTGTTTGTGTTTGCTTGTTTGTTTGTTTGTTTTTCTATGCATGCACACCCACCCACGAGAGAGAGAGAGAGAGAGAGAGAGAGAAAAGTTACCAGGAACGTTCAGAGAAATCCACCCCGCCCCCTTTACACACACACACTCGCACGTAAAAGGGGAAAGTGGTAAAAGGAAGGATTGACTCAGATCTGGGAGGTGTAAAAATATATAAGTTCATGGTAAAATAGAGAATGGAGGCAACTGGACGGTGATAGAAAACGGGCTGCGCGTTGCCACAAAGAACACGGACAACAAAGGAGGAATACGTGGCTTATGTGCGATGTTAGGTTGGGAAAGAGTATGTAAAAGTTTGCCCAAATGTAATGCAGGTTTAAATGTGCATAGAAACGTTTGGTGTTGCTGCTGCACATCGTAGAGGAAAGAAAGGAGATAAGGGGATGTTTTCAGAGTCTAGTTACCAGATGTTGCCAGCTAGTTCGTCATTCTGCCCAAGGAGCCTGAGGTGATCTTTCATTTCTCGTAAATTACCTATGTTTCTCTGGGACCTGTTTCAGTTATACCGCAATGGAATAAATTAAACCGTTGTTGAGAAAATGTTATAAAAAAATGTTGCTTAAGACTGCGATGCCTTCGTGGATGGACGCTTGTAATGAGAAGGGTTTTTATCTGTTATTTTTTTTACCTCGTTTACGAAGACGAAAAACAACGAGAATGATGCCATTTTTACAATTACTTCATGTATTGACGTCTAAGTGAGCCCTAGAGAACCATTGGGTATTTACGATAACTAAAACGTTACTTCAGGCTCCGTGGACAGAAAAACGTACTTGCTGAACTTATATGGGAACTTTATTTTATAGTGAAGGGAGATAAATTGCAACCCTCTGTGTACCTGTGACGACTGCAGGATGGCGTTGGTGAGCATGTAGGCGCCCTCCAGCCTGCCTCTGTCCCCGGGGTTGACGGCAAAGAGGAGGTTGGTGATGCCCAGGAGGGGGAACAGTACCACGGTGGCCTTGATCGCCTTCCTGAGGGGGACGGGAGGGAGGCAGGGGTTAGCAGAGAGATAGAGAGATGGATAGATTGGCATAGAGAGAAAGATAAGGATATATAAATAGAACGATAATTAAAGATAGACAGCTACATTGGTTAAATTATAGACATAGCTAGATATAAAGTTTGCTTAATAATTAGATAGACAGATAAACAGAGGGAAAGATAGTTTTTTTTTTTATACAACAAAATACAACCAAGTAATATATAGCAGTCATGATTTAATATTGCCGTCCATTAATAAAACAATAAAATTATAAAGCGAGTTATTTAAAACATGAGAAATTCCTAAAACTATACGTATCTCAAAGCGGTAACACACACACACACACACACACACACACACACACACAGAAAGTTATGTAGGCAGGTTATTGATTGCTCCGTCATGCAATTCACAAATAAAAATCTCTCTCTCTCTCTCTCTCTCTCTCTCTCTCTCTCTCTCTCTCTCTCTCTCTCTCTCTCTCTCTCTATCTATCTATCTCTATCTGTCTATCTATCTATCTATCTATCTATCTCACCTGACTTGGGTCGTCTCCACGGCATCGCTCGCTCTTAGTTTGGTGACCAGGATTCTGATGATGTTGACTAGAAACATGAGGTTGATCTGCAAAAGGTCAACAAGAGGTCAAAGGTCAGCAAGAAAGTCAAAGAAGTGAAGGCAATATGTTATGTGCATATGGAATGACCTTAGAACATACCTCGTCTTTATTTGACATCCGTAATTTTATAACACCGCCAATCATAACCTAATTTCACTGTCCATTTATTTAGCTAAACTTTTCTGGGGGGCGTCTAACGTATTGGCGCTCACCATATGACTGCCAGGCCTGTTCCACTCATCCACTACTCTGCCCTCCTCGTCCACTATCCTAATCCCCTCATTCACCATTTTGCTCCACTCATCCACTACTATGTTCCACTCATCCACTACTCAGCTCTTCTCATCCACTATTCTAATCCCCTCATTCACTATTTTGCTCCACTCATCCACTACTATGTTCAACTCCTCCACAACTATTCAACTCATCCACTGCCTTGTTCCACTTATCTACAACTGTTCCATTCATCCACTTCTCTGTTTTCCTCATCCCTCACTGTTCCACTCATCCACTGCTCTGTTACTCTCATCCATCACTTTCACTCATCCACTGCCTTGTTCCATTCATCCACAGCTGTTCCACTCATCCACTGCTCTGTCCCACTCATCCCACACTGTTCCACTCATCCACCAAGCCTGTTCCACTTACCCAACACTCACGCATCCACTACTTTTCCACTCATCCAACACTTTTCAGCTCATCCATCACTCACCCACACATCCACGGCTGTCAGTAAACCGATTCTCTCCTCTGTTTTAATTGCATCTCTCCAACTTAACCCCATTACTACGTGTGCTAATCTGCTCCCGCGTACGCTACGGTGAGGTCTGGTTTAACTATTCTGTAATGGTAGTAGGTCATGTATATTGTTGGATGAGATGAATTTGTTAATGAGAAAGAGAGAGAGAGAGAGAGAGAGAGAGAGAGAGAGAGTTAAAAAAAAAGAATAAGAAGGTGAATGCTGTAAACTAGAAGGAAAAAGGGAAGGAAGAGAAGATTAAATAATGTAGAGATATAAGAAGAAAAAGACGAGAAAAGAAGAAGGGTTATGTGGGAAGGGAGAAATGAAACCATGAGAACATTATAATAGTATCTAGAAGCATTATTATATTATCATTATTATCATCATCAGTATCATCATTACAACTATTATTAGCAAGGGAATCGGAGCGTGAAACTATCTTAACACACAGCCAGATTATCCTGTGTTAGTGTTCTCAGATCCCCTTAATTAGGCATATACAATTCGTGTCGACGCGGATCAGATCAGACGAAATACTGGAATGACCTTTAAAGCCATTCCCAGCGGTGCGTGTGACCTCCCTGTACTGTTGCTCGCGGGGTTACAGAAGTGGGTCTTGATTTTCTTCGGCTTTTAGTATATTTTCTTCTTATCTTACGTTTTGGCTGTTGTACGTAGATATCCCTTGGTCAAATCCTTATTGCGGTACGTTATCCCCTCACTGTACTGCTCCTCGCGGGGTTATAGAAGTGGGTCTTGATTTTCTTTATCTTTTAGTAATGCTTTTTCTTCTCTAACGTTTTGGCTTTTGTGCGAAGAGATCCCTTTGTCAAGTCCTCATTGCGGCTCGTATCCCCTCACTGTACTGTTGCTGGAATTTTTATATATGTGGGTCTTGTGTTTCTTCATCTTTTAGTAATGCTTTTTCTTCTCTACCGTTTTGACTGTTGTACTAAGAGACCCCTTTGTTTAGTCTATCCCTCAATGTACTGTTGTTAGTGTTGTTATATTTGAGAGTTTTGTTTTCATCTTTTTTTAGTATTGTTTTTTCTCTTTTCTTCAATTTTTCTCCTGTGGTATCATGCTGAGTCCCCTTCGTTAAATCCCTATGGCGTTTTGTGTCGCTTCGCTGAATTGTTCCTCGAGTTATAATTGTCTTGTTTTTCCTTTATTTTTTATCGTTATTTTTTTTTTTTTGTTTGTTTGTTTCATGTAGGGGCTAATTCCTTTTGTTTAGTCCCTATTGCGTTATGTGTCTTCACTGTGCTGTTCCTCGTGTTATAATTGTCTTGTTTTTTCTTTATCGTTCATTGTTGTTTTTCTGTCTTCAGCGTATTTTTTGGGGTTTCATGTAGAGGCTAATTTCTTTTGTCGAGTCTCTATGGTTATATGTATTACCTCACTGTACTGTTCCTTGCGTTGTTATAATTGTCTTGTTTTTTTTATTATGTTTTAGTGTTGTTTTTCTTCTCATCAATGTTTTTGCTGTGGTTTCATGTTGAGTTCCCATCGTCGAGTCTCTTTTGCAATTTGTATTTCTTCGCTGTACTGTTTCTCGTGTTTTCATGTCTACTACTACTACTACTACTACTACTACTACTACAAATTCTACCACCACCACTACTACTGCTACTACTACTACTACTACTACTACTACTACTACTACTATTACTACTGAGATCCATAAAAGGGGATCAAGGGAAAACAAAATATATATAGACCCAAACAGACTCCCCTGCCTATATAAGCAGACATGGATACGACAAATAAAAGTGACAGTTAAGGAAATAATAAAAAAAATGGTATTGGGGGTGACAAAACCAGCGCGTAATGAGTTAACAGTTGGATGTTGACTCTAGCTTAAAACTCATCATTTCAACATATTAAAGCAAAATACGAATCACCTTTTATGCCGTTACTCTCCACCTGGTGTTAATGCATTCCCTGAACTAATTAGACGCAGGGCAAGCTCCGAGGTTAATCACAATTCACATCCACACAGAAACCGACATTAATATTTTGCCACAGTCATCGAAGTGGGGGAAAACGTGGGTCATGTTTTGTTTCTCTCCCTGTCACACTTGGGGCCCCTGCTGACACCCGCCTGATATAACCTGACACAAGCTCTGAGGTCAAGCCTGTTTCACATTCACGTATTCACCCAGCAAATTAACCGTGATATACCCTCTGGATTAATGGAAAAAAAGATGCTCTGTTATGTCATGGGTTCAGATTTGCGTTGCTGTAGACATGGTACTAATAAACAGAGAAAGTAAAGCGATATTGCAATGACAAAAACGTGGAAGTCAAGCCATGATATACCTTATGGATTAATGGAAAAATGTATGCTCTGTTATGTCATGGGTTCAAATTTGCGTTGCTGTAGACATCGAACTAATAAACAGAGAAAGTAAAATGATATTGCAGTGACAAATCTCCAAGTCATTCATGATTCAAAATTCACGTATTCACATAACTCACCACCTGACATACCTTCTGGATTAATGGAAAAATAGATGGTTTGTTTTGTCAGGTGTTCAAAATTTCATTACTGTAGACATGGAACTAATAAACAGATAAATTTAAATGACATCGCAGTGACAAATCTCCAAGTCATTCATGATTCAAAATTCACGTATTCACATAACTCACCACCTGATATACCTTCTGGATTAAGGGAAAAATAGGTGTTCTGTTTCGTCAGATGTTCAAATTTTCATTACAGTAAACATGGAACTGATGAACAAGGACAGCAACGAGATATTTCAGTAACATAAACTCAGAAGTCATTCATGATTCATATTCACGTAATCACACACGTCACCACCTGGTATACCTTCTGGATTAATGGGAAAATAGATGCTTTGTTTTGTCAGGTGCCCAAGTTGTGTCACGGTAAACATGGACTCATAAACAGAGACAGGAACGTGATATCGCGGTAACATAAACTCCTAAGTGTTTTGTATTCACGTATTCACCCAGCAACTCAACCTTCTGAATTAATGGAAAATTGATGCTTTGTTTTGTCAGGTGTCCAAGTTGTAAACATGGACTCATAAACAGAGACAGGAACGTGATATCGCGGTAACATAAACTCCTAAGTGTTTTGTAATCACGTATTCACCCAGCAACTCAGCCTTCTGAATTAATGGAAAATTGATGCTTTGTTTTGTAAGGTGTCCAAGTTGTGTCACAGTAAACATGGCACTGGTGAAGAGAGACAGTAGCGTAATTTTCAGTAACATAAACGCTGAAGTCAAACATGTTACATATTCACATATTCACACAGCAACTCAAGGATAACATACCTTCTGAGTTAATGAAAATAATGGATGATCTGTTTCGTCAGGTGTTCAAAATGTCATTACTGTAGACATGAAACTGTTGAACAAAGGACAGTAATTTGATATTCCAGTAACATTAACTCGGAAGCCACGCCTGTTTCATATCCACGTATTCACACAGAAGTTAAGAACGATATACCTTCTGAATCAAGGAAAAATATATGCTCGGTTTTGTCAGGTGTTCAAATTTTCATTACTATAGACATGAAACTGTTGAACAAAGGACAGTAATGTGATATTCCAGTAACATTAACTCGGAAGTCACACCTGTTTCATATCCACGTATTCACACAGAAGTTAAGGTTGTGAAGGTGAGGAAGTAAAGGAAAGAAAAGGTAAGAAGAAAAATATATGCTCGGTTTTGTCAGGTGTTCAAATTTTCATTACTGTAGACATGAAACTGTTGAACAAAGGACACTAATGTGATATTCCAGTAACATTAACTCGGAAGTCACGCCTGTTTCATATCCACGTGAGGAAGTAAAGGAAAGAAAAGGTAAGAAGAAAAGGTAAGCTAAGGAAGAGGTAGACTGCGAAGATGGAGGGGAAGGAGAATGAAGGGGAGATGAATGGTAAAACAACTCTCTGAACGTGAGGAAGGGAAATGAAGAGGAAGGGAGAGAAAATGATTTGGGTACACGTATGATATATTTCGCCGCACGAGTTGAAGGAAAAAAATACGAATACTGTTTTGTTTTGCTATCCGCCCAATTCGCGTCGTAGCAGCCGTGGGAGTAATGAAATAACGCGGCGGCCTGACAACTGTGTAACGCAATGTGGGCGATAAAAGACTCATTGAAGCGGCGACACGTGGAGAGGTTATCAAATTCCGGTTCGTCAGGCGGGGAATGAAAAAAAGGGTTGTGAGCCATTGATTATTAGCTATGCCGCCCCTGCTCCTACTACTACTACTACTACTACTACTACTACTACTACTACTACTACTACTACTACTACTACTACTACTACTACTACTACTATTATTACTACTACTACTACTACTACTACTACTACTACTACTACTACTACTACTACTACTACTACTTCTACTACTACTACTACTACTACTACTATTATTACTACTACTATTATTACTACTACTACTACTACTACTACTACTACTACTACTACTATTATTACTACTACTATTACTACTACTACTACTACTACTACTACTACTACTACTACTACTACTACTACTACTATTACTACTACTACTACTACTACTACTACTACTACTACTACTATTATTACTACTACTATTATTACTACTACTACTACTACTACTACACACACACACACACCTTACTTAAACCCTCCTACACATCATCATCATCAACAACAGCAAAAAAAACAAGAATAAAAAAAGCACCATTATTATTATCATTATTATTATCATTGTTATTGTTGTAGGTGGTATTGTAGTTATTGTTATCGCTTTTTTTTGTTGTTTACGGTCTCCCTCCTCCGCTCTCTCGGCAATGGCGGGTCCAATAGAGACTTATTTTTCGCATCGTGTGGGTCTTTTCCGGTCCGGCGGGCTCTCCTAGACCACTTAACGAACAGCCATCTTCGTTAGTCCTGCGTGCAACGGCTCACCATTTTACCTTCTTGTCTCCGCCGCTATAACGAGGCACCTGGCGGACACCTGATTTCATGGCAATTAGCTGTCATGTTATCCCGGAGAGGTTACATGCCCGTCTAAAGGTGATGGGCGATGGCCGTGTGTGTGTGTGTGTGTGTGTGTGTGGTTGGTTATGTGGCTACCTACCATCGTTTGTCTTCTTTTTGTTCTTTTTTATTGTTCCTGATCCTCTCTCTCTCTCTCTCTCTCTCTCTCTCTCTCTCTCTCTCTCTCTCTCTCTCTCTCTCTCTCTCTCTCTCTCTCTCTCTCTCTCTCTCTCTCTCTCTCTCTCTCTCTCTGTCTCACTATCTCTCTCTTTCTATCTATCTGTCTGTCTATATATCTATCTTTTCATGGCTTACCCAAACATAACTCTTCATATTTTTCCTGGTATGTCCTAATATACTTCTAATCCTTTTCCTTCTTACATCTAATCTTCTTTCTGTCTCATCTTCGTTATTCTCCTCTTCCTTTTCCTCTTTCCTCTTTCTTTTTCTTAGTTTCCATTTGGTCCCATGCTCTTTAATTCTCCCTTTCTCTTTTTCAATTTTATCTCTTCTTGTTTTATCTTTTAAATTTCAGTATCTTTTGCTTATTTAATTTCTGCCAGTTTTGTCTCTCTTTTCGTAGTTTTATTTTAATTTCTTTCTGCTTAAAACATCTACTTATTTATTCATATTACGTCATACTCTGCTATCTTTATTTTACTTTCTTATTTGCCTAAAATCATCTTAATATTTTTTTTCCCCTGAGAACACGCCTAAATTCATGGGTTATTGTCTTTAAATCCATCCCATCCATCTTTTGTCCAGTTCCCCATTGCAAGAGTTGTATCTATCAAATCCTTCATCACATCCTGTCCACCTGCCATTCAATTCCATTCTACCTAACATCCATTTCTACTTCCTCCATCAACTCCCTTGTCGCTTCCTGCCCACCTGTTTCACCCACCTCACCTCACATCCCTCTCCCTCTAATCCTCAGGTGAACTCAGGTGTCAGGGGACGGGGGTGAAAGCAGGTGAAAAGGGGGTCATTTGTGTTATGTATGAGGCCGCGCGCTCCTTGGCCTCACGAGGGTTGGAGGTAAAAGGTGAGGAGGGGAGGAAAGTGGGTGGGAGAGGGAATGGAGAGATAGGGGAGGAGTATATGATGGAGGTGAGGAGGCGGGAAGGAAAGTGGAGGGGAGAGAGAATGGGAAAATAGAGGACGGATAGATAGTGAAGGTGAGGAGGGAAAGGAAAGTGAAGTGTTAAGGGAATGGTAAGAAGTGAGGGGTAGATAGCGAAGGAGGTGAAGAGGGAAAGGAAACAGGAGGGGAAAGGGATTGATAAGATAGGGGAGGGATAGATGATAAAGATGAAGGGAAAGGGGAAAGGAAAGGGGAGAGGCAATGGTGAGATGGGGAAGGAGTAAAAGTGAAGATGACGGAGAGGGGAGTGGGAATAGGGAGGGGTAAATGGGGAAGAAGGTAAGGAGTGAAGGGAAAGAGGGAGGCGAAAGGTAGATAGTGAAGATGAAGATGAAGATGGCCGCCTGTACAAGGATACGAGTACCTGTGTGAAACTGAACGAGGGGCGAGGGAGAGCTTTTGTGTGGGTGTGAGGCAGGAGTGTGTGATGTCACCAAGGCTCTTCACACTTTCTTGCCTTGTCTTTGTCTATTTTGGCCTTGAGCTGTTTCCTTTACCGTAAAAAAAATGTAAAAAAAAACACACACATTGATGGTTGGGTTTTGTTTCTGCACAGGCGACAGTTCAAGGGTATAAAAAAAGGAAACATTAATGAAAAAAAAAGCCCGCTACTCACTGCTCCTAAAAAGAGTACAGAGGAGTGGCCGAAAGAGAGGTCAATTTCGGGAGGAGAAGTGTACAAGAAAAATAACAGAAAGAGAGAGTAGGAAATTCAGGTGCAAAACTAATAAAAGGAAATTACTGAACTCTCTTGGTGACAGTTACAGTTAGGTGACACTGAAGTTGCCTCTGATATATATTAATAGATGAATAGTGAATGGAAAACCTCACAGCCATATCGTATAATTTTTTACAAGTTTCTTCTTTCATTCAAGTGTTAAAATAAGGGAAAATGTGAAAGTAGAGGTGAAGAGAAATGAAATGAATGGAAAATGAAAATATATTGATGGATAAAAAGTTAATGGAATCCTTATAGCCATATCGTATAATTTTTTACCCGTTTCTTCTTTCCTTCAAGTGTTAAAGAAAGGGAAAATGTGAAAATGGAGGTGAAGAAAAAGAAAATGAATGGAAAATGAAAATATATTGATAGATAAATAGTTCATGAAAAACCTCGTATCCACATCTTATAGTTTTTACCCGTTTTTTCTTTCCTTCAAGTGTTAAAGAAAGGGAAAATGTGAAAATGGAGGTGAAGAGAAGGAAAATGAATAGAAAACTTCATATCCATATCTTATAATTTTTACCCGTTTTTTCTTTCCTTCAAGTATTAAAGAAAGGGAAAATGTGAAAACGGAGGTGAAGAGAAGGAAAATGAATAGAAAACTTCATATCCATATCTTATAATTTTTACCCGTTTTTTCTTTCCTTCAAGTATTAAAGAAAGGGAAAATGTGAAAACGGAGGTGAAGAGAAGGAAAATGAATAGAAAACTTCATATCCATATCTTATAATTTTTACCCGTTTCTTATTTCCTCCAAGTGTTCAAGGAGGGAAGAATTAGAAGGTGGAGGTGATGAGAAACGAAAGAATAGGGAAATGATTGAATCTCTTCCTTCCTTCCCCAGTAGACAGACCTTCCTACTTCCATGTTCTCCTTCCTCATTTCCCTCGTTGTAACCCCCGAGGGATTTTAGGGTTTGGGAAGAAGGAAGAAGTAGAGGCAGAAAAAAATGTCACTCTCCCCTGTTCCCAATGCCTTGTTCTCTTCTCTTCTCCTCCATCACTTTATTCTCTTCCCTTCCATCAACGTCCCCATTCTCTTCATCTTCCTCTTCCTCTTCCCCCTGGTGAATGCTCTTTTCCTCTACCTACTTCCCCCTCCTTCTTGCCCTCTCGTTTTCCTTAATTCCCGTCAGGCTCTGTCATCACTTATGCTCTGTTCCCTCTATTTCATCTCTTTATTCCTCTTTCCTCTGTTCCTCCATTCCTTCCTTTGCCGTCTTCCTCCCTGACTTCCATATCAATTCTCTCTGTCGCCATCTGGCCTTAAATATTTGAGCTATAGCCGACCTCAGCGTCAAGGGAGGCATATACCGTAGTAGCCCCTGCGGAACTGGCCTCTTGTTTGCCTCGGCGCCGCACCGTCAACAGAAAACGAGACACTTACCGAGGCAGGAGCACGGACGAGGAGACATGACTTTGTACCCCCGACTTTTATCCTCAACATATATTATTTTCTCTTGTTTTTTGTGATATGAGGCGGAAATATAACGTATTTTAACACTAACACTAAGAACACGCCTGAATTCATGGGTGATTTACTGTTGTTATATTCATCTCATCCCTGTTGTATCCAGCTTCCCTATGCAAGAGTTAGCCAGTATCTTCATTCTTTCATCCATTTCATACAGTCGCACGAACACTAACCTGAGAGCACCTGACTTTTTGATGATATACTGTTGTTAAATCTCTCATCTCTGTGTTATCCAGCCTCCAAATGCAAGCGTTGACCTGTATCTTTCTTATTTCATCCCTTTTATGCGAATAGTACCCTGAAAACACGTCTGAATTCATGGGTGATATACTGGTCTTAAATACATACCATTCCCATCTCTGTTGTCCAGCTTCCTAATGCAAGAGTTGACCTGTATCTTCATTCTCTCATTACGACACGTATTTTGCTCACTGATTTGTTTCCTTTGTCACATAGAGAATCAACCTTCCCTTTGTACTCCCGCTGTGTTTATTACATTGGCAGCAGGAGCATTTTAAGGGCAGTTTTACCTTACACTTATTTTTTCGTCTCCTTTGCCATAAACACAATCAGCCTCTAGTTTTAAAAGCCGTGACAAAGGCCGCCCCGCCTCGTCAACAAACACCCGATGGAGCACACGTCTCGTTCCCTCGGATACTATGGGTTGAAAAAAGGGGCGTTAGCAAAAGGTGATATTTTGAATCGTTCCTAATCATGTGCTTTGTTTTGGTGATGAAGATTAACGTGACGGTCGCGATGAAAAGTAACGCAGCAAAAAAGGGGTGTCAGGAAGTAGGAGTGTGTTTTAATCCTTCTAATTGTGTTTTGATAGCGTGATGAAGATTAACTATACGGACGAAATAAAAAAAAGGAGAAAGTCGTGTATTTTAATCTATCTAATTGCTGGACTTGTTTTTGGGTGACGGAAATTGCAGTTATGGGCGAAGCTAAAAAATACCACAGGAAAAAAATAGATATACAAAAAATGGGTGATGATCTTTAATCCTTCTAAATGCTGGACTTGTTTTAAGTGATGGAAGTTGCTGCTATGGGCGAAGTTAAAAAGTCCCACAGGAAAAAAAAAAGGTATACACAATGAGGTGATGATCTTTAATCCTTCTAAATGCTGGACTTGTTTTGGGTGACGGAAATTGCTACTATGGGCGAAGTTATAAAGTCCCACAGGAAAAAAAAAGGGTGTACACATTGAGGTGATGATCTTTAATCCTTCTAAATGTTGGCCTTGTTTTAAGTGACGGAAATTGCTACTATGGGCGAAGTTATAAAGTCCCACAGGAAAAAAAAAAAAGGTGTGCACAATGAGGTGATGATCTTTAATCCTTCTAAATGCTGGATTTGTTTTGGGTGACGGTAATTCATGTTATGGCCGAGGTAAAATGTAGCTCAGAAAAATAACGAACTCACGGGAAATTACCTTCATGATGAATCTTCTGCGTGGCTCAAAAAGCGACTCGAGTTAATTGAAAACGATGAAAGAGACACTATGGTCGGTATGATAAGACACTCGCTCCTCACATCAGCTATTTCTAAAGGTCAAAGAGGGGGTCAGTCGGGTTCTAATGAGTGTTCCTTCAGGTTCACGGTACAGAGGAAGGGTCATACTACCACCAGGGTCATAAAACTACTGGAAATGCCTACAACTCCTATGAAAGCCTTGTCAAATAGGTGTTCTCCGGCGACGAAATGTCTTATAAAATGCCACTATTTAAACTCCATATATATTGTGTACTTTCTTGTTCTCGTTTCTCGCTCCTTCAGAACGAAATATTAAACCCAAATCAAGTTAGTCTCCCCAAATAACCTTAAAAGTAGGAGATGCAATATTCCTTACACTTAATAAAAAATAATAATAAAAAAATCAGTCCTATTCTATCAGTAAAATTTAATAGTCCTTTTGTAATTAAAAGTCATACATCTTATCAGTGTAATCATCAAGTTAGTCTCCCCAAATAACCTTAAAAGTAGGAGATGCAATATTCCTTACACTTAATAAAAAATAATAATAAAAAAATCAGTCCTATTCAATCAGTAAAATTTAATAGTCCTTTTGTAATTAAAAGTCATACATCTTATCAGTGTAATAATAAAGTTAGTCTCCCCAAATAACCTTAAAGGAGGAGATGCAATATTCCTTACACTTAATAAAAAAAAAAACATCACAGTCCTATTCAATCAGTAAAATTTAATAGTCGTTTTCTTATTAAAAGTCATACATCTTATCAGTGTAATAATCAAGTTAGTCTCCCCAAATAACCTTAAAAGTAGATGCAATATTCCTTACACTTAATAAAAAAAAAAATCAGTCCTATTCTATCAGTAAAATTTAATAGTCCTTTTGTAATTAAAAGTCATACATCTTATCAGTGTAATAACCAAGTTAGTCTCCCCAAATAACCTTAAAAGTAGGAGATGCAATATTCCTTACACTTAATAAAAAAATAAAAAAAACATCACAGTCCTATTCAATCAGTAAAATTTAATAGTCGTTTTCTTATTAAAAGTCTTAGTCTACCAACTCTTTCGTATACTATATTACCTAGAGAATACAAACAAGATGAACCTTTTTTTCCATTATTTTTTCCTATTTGTTAAAGTCTACATACCCTCGGCCCATACCTTCCAGTCTCTTTCTTCCCCTTGTTTTCTCTCTCTCTCTCTCTCTCTCTTCCTTTATATAGTTTTCCTTCCTACTCCATTTATTTTTTTTCCTCTCGCTGTTATCACTCCACTAACTTTTATTTTATTTTACCTCCATGTTATTCTCCTCTTTCCCTCCTTCCTTCCATCTCAACTCTTCCTCATCCATCTTTTTCTTTTCCTCCATCTCTCTCTCCTTAACATCATAATTTTCCTCCGTTGTTCCATTTTCCCTCCATATCTCCTTCCTTGATATATTATTCCTCTCCTTCCTCCCTCTCATCCCACCTCCATCTCTCCCCTCCTCTCCCTTTTTTTTCCTTCCTCCTTTTTCCATGTCTTCCTCTCTCTTACCATTCCTTCAAATTTGCGTTCCTTTCTCTCTCCCTTCCTCTCCCTCTTCTTCCCCCTCAATCTCTACTCCTTCCCTCTCACTCCACCTCCAATTATCTCTCTCTCCCTCCTTCTCTTCCTCTCCCCTCCCTTTTTTCTACTCTCCCTTCCAATTTCCGTCCAGATATCTTAATCTTTCCCTCTCCCTTCCTCCCTCTTTCTCCTCTTTTCTCTCTCCCTCCCCCTCTCTTCTCTCCATTCCTACATCTCTTTGTCACTAATCAGAGAGAGAGAGAGAGAGAGAGAGAGAGAGAGAGAGAGAGAGAGAGAGAGAGAGAGAGAGAGAGAGAGAGAGAGAGAGAGAGAGAGAGAGAGAGAGAGAGAGAGAGAGAGAGAGAGAGAGAGAGAGAGAGAATGCTAATATTTATAACCTCCTTAAGATTATTCTAAGGTATTAAAGACCTATAACATAAGAGGATCAAATTCTCTATCTTCTCCCTCTCCTCTCTCCCCCCCTCTCCCTCTCTCTACCTCCCTCCCCAATCTTTTCCTCCCCTTCCCTCTTCCCTCCACCTTTCACTCCTTTGATATGCTTTTTCTCTCTCCTCAACCTTCCTCCCTTTCTTCCTTCTCTCACACCCTTCTATCACCCTCCCTCCCTCCTTCCTTTATTCTCTTCATGTTTCTTTTTTTTTCCTTCTTTCCTTTGTCTTCTTTTCACTTTGTCGCCTTTTCCTTTTTTTCTTAATCTTTCCTATTCCTCTGTTTTCTCTCTCTTCTTCCTCCCTCCCTTTCTCCTCTTAATGTTTCTTCCTTTCTCTTCTTACCTTCCTCTTTTCACTTTGTTGCCCTTTGCTTTTTTTCTGAATCTTCCCTTTTCCCTCTTTCTCTCTTCTTCCCTTCAACTTTACCTTCCTCTCCCTCTCCGTCCATACCTTCTATCTCTTTCCTCCCTTCCATCCACTTTCCCTATTTTTCCTGGATAGATTTTGCTTCATCCTACATTTTCTCCTCTCCTCTCTCCCTGTTATCCCGTTTCTCTCATTTATATTTTTACTACCATGTTATTCTTCCTTTTCCCTTCCCTTCCTTCTTCAATCTTAACTTTTCCTCATTTATCTTTCTCTGCTTCTCCCTCTCTTTCTTCTTAACATCATAATTCTCTCACTCATATCTATTCTCCCTTCTCTCTTCCCTCCTTCCCTCCATCTCAACTTTTCCTCATCTATCGTTCTCGGCTTCTCCCTCTTTCTCCTAAACATCATAATTCTCTCTCCCCTCCAAAAATGGCCGCTCACCGCTTCTCCAGCAAAAGAAAAGTAAGTGAGGGCCCAGGAGAGGTCAATTTCGAATGCAGAAGTGTTCTGATGCTCTCCCCTTGAAAGGATATTTGCTCCCTGGGATTAATTTTCTGGACCGTTTGTTCCCGGTATTTGACTAATCGTACCTCGAACTTTTCTACTGCATCATGATTACCCAATTAGGCAGGTCATTCCAGGTATTTGTTGGGAATAACCATGTCTCCTGATTCCCTCGTCCGCCCCATTTCATCATCGCACGCTTCCGCATAGTGAGACGAGCGATAGTGTTTGCGTCGCTGTCCGTGTCTGTTTGTCTGTCTGTAACGTAACCAGAGTATCTAAAAAACGTATCACCACAGAACCATGTACGGAGATAAGCGCCGAAGCCACGCGCAGCTTTAATGTATGCCCCGCTACTTAACCTCACTCTTTACACACCTGAGAGCGTCCTTAGGTAAATATCTCAAAAGAGTTAACCTTCGACAGCACCCCGTTTAACCCCTTGACTGCGGAGTTCCTACAAGAAGACATCACCAAGCGACAGGAATGGAACAAAAAGTGGCTGCTACAATTCAATGAAGAAAAGTGTAAAGTCATGCACCTTGGGAGGGGAAATCCAGCATACCAATACCACATGGGAAACACGCCACTATCCACCACAGAGGCAGAGAAAGACCTGGGACTATATGTTACCAGGCTACCAGTGAAAGCCAAATCCGTGACAATCGCAGCGGACGGGTTAAAACGACTTAATGATTGCGGATAAATGAAAATACCTGACTGAATGACTTAGGGAAACCATATTGAAAAAAAACTCTTGTGCTTTAAAGGAACACCACGATGCTTCTATAGAGTCCTCCTGAAGAGTTTTAAGGTAGTTCGACGCCATGAACCTAAAAGAAACACTCATTAGAACCAAACTGATCTCCTTTTCGGCCTTTGGGAATAGTTTACGTGAGAGGTGTAAGTGTCTGGGACAAGGCTTTCGTTGTAGCTGTGGGCATTTCCAGGGGTAGTTTTATGACCCTTCTTCTGTACCACGAACCAAAAAAACACTCATTAGACCCGAATTGATCTCCTTTTCGGCCTTTGAAGCGTCTGAGAGTGTTGACCTATGTTACTTTGCAGGGATGGTGAGGGATGGAGGGAGGGGCTTATGGACCGGATTGAGTGTACGAAGATTTTTTTAATAGTTGTTTATCAAGTACAAATTTCAGTCCCTTTTCATCCTTCAGAGGGCAAAAGGAACCTCAAAAAGCCCCTCATCACATTTTTTAGTCCATTTTTCATGAGTATTTCCCTACGAAGTAACAAAGGAGTTTATTTTGTAGTTGTATGTGGACACTTCTCCCGAAATTGACCTCTCTTTTGGGCACTCATATATACTCTTTTTTTAGGGGTGTATATTAACGTTATTTTTTCCTCTCAATCCTTACTATTATTTTTTTTTTGTCCTTGAGCTTCTTCCTTTACTGCAAAAAAAAAAGAGCATCGATAAGAGGTAAAACTCTATTGGTCTACGTTATTCCATTTATAATCTTTTCGTTCCTCCTCTAATCTACTCCCTTCCTCTCCTTCTTCTTTCCTTTCTTTCCTCCTCCTCCTCCTCCTTCTCCTCCTCTCCAGTTCTCTCCCTTGTTTGTGTTCTATTACGATTCCTTCTCTCTTTCTCTTTCTCTTTTTTTTCCGTCACAGCTGTCGACTTGTGAAAGCCCTATTATCTCTCTCTCTCTCTCTCTCTCTCTCTCTCTCTCTCTCTATCTCTCTATCTATCTATCTCTCTCTATCTATCTATCTATCTATCTATCTATCAAGGGTGACCCTCTGGCATTTGACGTTCATCTGTCACCATAATTTATACACGAATATTTTTTTCTTTTTTTTTCTGCCTCTCCCCTCCATCCTTGTTTTTCTTTGCTTAATGTCCCCTCCCTCTCTTGCTCTTCCTCCTTCTCCTCTTCCTCCTCTCTCCTCCTCCTTTTTCCTTCCTCCCTTGTTCTCCTCCAGTCGCTTTCTTCCTTGTTTTCCTCCTTCTTCCAATCCTCTTTTTTTTCTCTTCATTTTGTTTTATCCTTCATTTCTATTTTCTTCCTTCCTCTTTTTCCACTATCCTCCTCCTCCTCCTCCTCCTCCTCCTCCTCCTCCTCCTACTCCTCCTCCTCCTCCCTCCTTTCCTCCCCTGCTCCTCCTTATCTTTCTCACCAGGGAAGACAATGAGAGAGAGAGAGAGAGAGAGAGAGAGAGAGAGAGAGAGAGAGAGAGAGAGAGAGAGAGAGAGAGAGAGAGAGAGAGAGAGAGAGAGAGAGAGAGAGAGAGAGAGAGAGAGAGAGAGAGAGAGAGAGAGAGAGAGAGAGAGAGAGAGAGAGAGAGAGAGAGAGAGAGAGAGAGAGAGAGAGAGAGAGAGAGAGAGAGAAGGTGGGAGAAGGGAGGCGGTAAAAGAAAAAAAAAACGAACAGGAGATGAAAGGGAGGGAGATAAAAATGGAAGCTGGAATAGATTGCTTGTGAGCGTGACGAGTTTGAGCAACAATGAAAGTGGGAAGTGAGAGAGAGAAAGAAAGAGAGAGAGGGTAAGAGAAAAACACAAAACAGGAAAATGGGGGTACAATAGAACAGCTAATGGCATAGGAAACACAATATAGGCAAAGAAAGAAAGGGAAGAAAGGAAGATAAATAGATAGATGAATAGATAGATTGATGAGAGCCGTGCAATAGGAAACTTATGGCCTATGCAACACAATATAGGCAAAGAAAGAAGGGAATAGAGGAAGATAAATAGATAGACGAATAGACAGATGTATGAAAGCCGTACAATAGGAAACTTATGGCCTATGCTACACAATATAGGCAAAGAAAAAAGGGAAATAAAGGAAGATAAATAGATAGACAAATAGACATATGTATGAAAGCCGTACAATAGGGCTCTTATGGCCTTGGCAACACTTTCACCCATCCCACATATACAGACGCACTCCTCCCCTCTTCTCTCCCCCACTCAGTCATACAGTAGCCTCACACCCCTCCTGCATGCATAGATAAACTCCCCTATCCTATATTCTCCCATCTTTAATACACACACATACAGAAACCTTACACGAGTTCACATATATAGATAGACCTTAGACCTCTCTCTCCCCTTCATCTCCTCTTCTCAAACTCACACACACACGGTAGCCTCACATACACCCCTCCTGCTTACACAAATAAACTCCCCTATCCTATATTCTCCCATCTCTGATACACACACATACAGAAACCTTTCACGAGTTCACATATATAGATAGACCTTAGACCTCTCTCTCCCCATCATCTCCTCTTCTCAAACTCACACACACACGGTAGCCTCACATACACCCCTCCTGCATACACAAATAAACTCCCCTATCCTATATTCTCCCATCTCTAATACACACACATACAGAAACCTTTCACGAGTTCACATATATAGATAGACCTTAGACCTCTCTCTCCCCTTCATCTCCTCTTCTCAAACTCACACATACGCTGTAGCCTCACATACACAAGGTCACATACACGGATTGGCTTCTCTCTCTTCCTGCCTTCGACCCTTCTGAAACACACGCACAAACAGTAGACTTATACACATACAAACAATTTTCTTTCGTCTCCTACACAAACACATCTACATACCCATACCTACACATAAACAAACGCCTACACATACTCATATATATTAGTCACATACACATGTAGAGTAAACCATCTCATTTTCCTTCTACACAAACACACGGAAAAACACCTTTGCCCTATCTATACTTACACATAAAGAGCCTCTATATTCTCCCAAACACACGCAAACATACACACAAACAGAGGACTCGCATATACATAGGAAACTAACCAACCATTCCGACAAATACACACACACACACACACACACACACACACACACACACACACACACACACATACAGTAGCTCTTCTCCCCCTCCCTTGAACAAACACACCCTAACACACACACACAACACACAACCACCTTCCTCCCTCCCCTTTAACACCCTCCCCTTTACTCCCCTCCCCCCCGCCCCCTTGCCTCCTTACCAGCAGGGCCGTCACCATGGGCGCCACCAGTATCCAAACGAAGGGGAGCCCGCCGTATCCTGTCCAGCAGTGAACGGGGTAGTGTAGGGTCATGACGGCTGCCCACGCCCCCAGGAACACGAGCGGGCACCCTGCGAGACGGGGAACACAGAGGTACGGTTAGGCAGACGCACGAGGCAAGATATATTAGTGAAAGGGATGAAATCGATGGGTTGGGTAAGGAGAGGAGAGGAAAGGAAAGGAGAGAAGGACAAGGAAGAGAAGATGAGGTAGAAGTGCAAGGAAAGGAGTTAAGAAAAAAGGTGAAGAGATGAGAAAGGAAAGGAGAGGAAAGTGTTAAGGGAAAGGAAAGGAAAGGAGAGAAAAGGAGTTAAGAGAAAGGAAGGGGAGAGAATGGATTAACAGGGAAAGGAAAGGAGAGAAAAGGAGTTAAGAGAAAGGAAGAGGAAAGAAAGGTTGAACAAGGAAAGGAAAGGAAGGGGAGAGAAAGGTTGAACAAGGAAAGGAAAGGAAAGGAGAGAAAAGGAGTTAAGAGAAAGGAGAGGGAGAGAAGGATTGAACAGGGAAAGGAAAGGAAATGGGTTAAAAGAAAGGAAGGGGAGAAAAAAGGGATGAACATGGAAAAGAAAGGAAAGAAAATGAAAGAAAATACAAAGAAAGAAAAATATTGGAGTATTTATATAAAGAAGGAAGAGGAATAGATGTGATTGGACAGAGAAAGGAAGGTAAGATAAGAAAACGGGAAGGAAAGGATATCAAGAGAAAGAAATGGAGAAGGGGAGGAAAAGAGTGAAAGATAAGAGAAGAGCAGAGTAAGAAAAGGAGAGGAAAGGAGTGAAAAGGGAAAGACTGGGAAAAAAAGGAATGGTAGAAAAAATTAAGTATTCGTTGATCGTATTCGACCGTAGGATTTCGTTTGATAGGATAATATATAAGTAGATAAGTAGCAACACCAGTAAATATAAGTGTGGATTGGTTTAGTATCTCTCTTAAGTTTCTCTTGTATTAGTTTAGTATCTTTAGTAGTATCTCTTTTATCAACTCTCTACTTTTATCTTTTTTTAGGAGCAGCATTTAGTGGGATATTTTTCTACACTTTTCTATGCCCTTGAGCTTCTTCCTTTCCTGTAAAAAAATAATTGATTGAAAGTTACCAATGAATGAGGTTTGAAGGTGTATAAAAATGGTTACCTAATTCACAGCCAGGTAGCCAGACACTCACCAGGTAGATTGACTAATAGATTGGTTGATGAATTGATTTAGTGCTCTGTGATTCAATTCTGCTGGTGGCTTTGATTCGGTAGATTTGCAGATAAAAATAAAATATAATTGGATTCCCTACTGTATATTTATAAAGAGATTGAATAATACATGACTGAACTGATGAATGTTATGAATTTGAGCGGTTACTGATTTAAAGCGTGATTCTTTATTTTCTCGGAAGCATTCATGAGTAATCTTCAATATATTGCATAAGAGAGAGAGAGAGAGAGAGAGAGAGAGAGAGAGAGAGAGAGAGAGAGAGAGAGAGAGAGAGAGAGAGAGAGAGAGAGAGAGAGAGAGAGAGAGAGAGAGAGAGAGAGAGAGAGAGAGAGAAATTCCTTTATATGGGTCACATATATCTCGAGTTTTATGTGTGTGTACAGAGCGAAGTGACGTGTGTGTCTGTGTGTGTGTGTGTGTGTGTGTGTGTGTGTGTGTGTGTGTGTGTGTGTGTGTGTGTGTTAGTTTGTTTGTTTTGTCCCACCCATATATCTTTCCTGACCCCAAGAGCGTCATTTCGTGAGTGGGAGAGAGAGAGAGAGAGAGAGAGAGAGAGGAGATGGGTAGGTAGGGAGGGAGGGAGGTAAAGAGGAGAGATAGGAGGAAAGATCGGAAATAGGGAGGTCTCGTGTTTTGTTTGAGAGAGAGAGAGAGAGAGAGAGAGAGAGAGAGAGAGAGAGAGAGAGAGAGAGAGAGAGAGAGAGAGAGAGAGAGAGAGAGAGAGAGAGAGAGAGAGAGAGAGAGAGAGAGAGAGAGAGAGAGAGAAGAGAAGGAGAAGGAAGCCAAGATTTTTTTCATATATTGAGGAAGATATAAAAAGATGGAGCGAAAGGGAGAAATAGAGAGAGGAAGAGAGAGGGAAAGTGCAGAGAATACCTTTGATATGGAGAGAGAGAGAGAGAGAGAGAGAGAGAGAGAGAGAGAGAGAGAGAGAGAGAGAGAGAGAGAGAGAGAGAGAGAGAGAGAGAGAGAGAGAGAGAGAGAGAGAGAGAGAGAGAGAGAGAGAGAGATGAAAGAAAGAGATCAGAAAATTCATTCGGGGGAAGAGACGAGAAGTAATCCTAAGTGAAGAAGGAAAGGAAGGAGGGAAAGAGGAGAGGGAAGTGGAGAGAATGGAAGCAAGAGGAGGCGAAGGAAGTGAAGACGGCTGAAGGGAAGTGGAAAAGTGATGAAGGGGAAACAAAGATGATGTAGGGTGCCTCGTGGATAGCAACACCAAGAGAAGATGATGGGAAGGGAAGGGAAGGGAAGGGAAGGGAAAGAGAAGGCAAGGGAAGAGAAGGGAAAGGAAGGGAAGGCATGAAGGAAAGGAAGGGAAGGAAAAGGAAAGGAAGGGAAGGAAAGGTAAATTACGGAAAGGAAAAGGAAGAGAAAGGAAGGGAAGGGAAGGGAAATGAAGAGAAGGCATGAAGGAAAGAAAGGGAAGGGAAGGGAAGGGAAGGGAAGGGAAGGGAAGGGAAGGAAAGGAAAGGAAGGGAAGGGAAAGGGAAGGGAAGGAGGAAAAGAGAAAGGAACGGAAGGGTAAGGAAAGGAAGGGAAGGGAAAGGAAAGGAAAGGAAAGGAAGGGAAGGGAAGAGAAGTGAAGTGAACGGAGAAGAAAGGAAAACAAAGAAGAAACAAAAGATCAGGCTTGGAGGTAAATACACGTGGATGGAAAATGGAAGAGAAGGAAATGTGGAGGAGAGGAAAACAAAGGAAAACAAAGAAGAAACATAAGAGGAAGCTTGGAGGTATTTACACGTGAATGGAAAATTGAAGAAAAGGGAAAGATATGTAGAGGAGAGGAAAACAGAAGGAAACAAAAAAGAAACATAGGGCGACGCTTGAAGGTAAAAACACGTGAATGAAAAACAAAAAGAGAAGAAAGGGAAATGAGAGGAGAGGAAAACAAAGGAAAACAAAGAAGGAACATAAGAGGAGGCTTGGAGGAATGTGTAAACGGTAAAGGAAGGAGAGGTAGGGAAGAAGGGTAAGGGAGGGAGAGGTAGGGAAAAGCCGTGGAAGGAGAAGTAGGGAAGAAAGGTAAGGAAAGGAGAGGTAGGAAAGAAGGGTAAAGGAAGGAGAGGTAGGGAAGAAGGGTAAAGGAGGGAGGGATAAGGGAAGGGCGTGGGGAAGGAGAGGTAGGGAAGAAGGGTAGAGGAAGGAGGGATAACGGAAGGGCGAGGGGAAGGAGAGGTAGGGAAGAAGGGTAAGGGAGGAGAGGTTAGGAAGAAGGAAAAAAACACAGCCAATCGTGAAGGAGATGATGCAGGAAAGGAAAGGAAAAGAGAAACTGAAGCAAAGCCAAAATGAAAAAGCACTGAAGCAACAACTCAAAATGGAAAGAGGAGGAATAGAAAAGACACTCACCCCAACCAATCCAATAGTGAAGGATAAACGAAAGGAAAAGAAAGGGAACTGTAGGACAAACTCAGGGGAACACAAGAACACACTCTACCCACCCCAGCCAATCCAATAGTAAAGGATAAAAGAAAGCAAAGAAAAAGGAACTGAAGCACAAACTCAAACACAAGAACACACTCTACCCACCCCAGCCAATCCAATAGTAAAGGATAAAGGAAAGTAAAGGAACGGGAACTGTTGCACAAACTCAAGGGAACACAAGAACACACTCTACCCACCCCAGCCAATCGTGGAGTGGATTATAAAGGGAAGGCAAGGAAACTAAAGGAAAGAAAATGAGGTAAAGCAATCTTAAAACGTACAGTCAAGGGGAAGGGCAGCACACAGTAACTCCCCATACTCACCCCAGCCAATGGTGTAGTAGATTGGGAAGGGCGCGCCGGAGTCAAAAACGTTGGAGGTGAGGCGGGAGTGCAGGAAGAGGCCCTCCACGAACATCCAGCTGATTGAGGCCATCTGGGCGTACATCCGGATCGCTAGCAGCATCTTGCACAACCAGTCCTGAGGGGGAAGGAGGAGAGGCTGATGGGAGTCTGTGTGTTATGAGGACGGATAGAATGTAACGGGAGAGGGACTGAAGGTGGTTTTGAATATGGGAGAGAGAAGAAGGGAGAGACAGGGAAATACAAAGGGTAGTGTTAGAGGGGACGAGAGGGCGTGAGAGTAGTGTGTGTGTTGTTAATGGACGGATAGAAGGGAAGGGGAAGGAAGTGATTATAGTTTTGATTAGAGGAGAGAGAGAGGAAGGGAGAGGCAGAGGGTCGTGCGTTAAAGAGAAGGAGAGAGGGCGTGAGACTAGCGTGTGTGTGTGTGTGTGTGTGTGTTTGTTAGAGGACAGATTAGGGAAGGGGAGATACTGACTGTAGTGTGGATAAGAGGAGAGAGAGGGAATTTGAGACAGAAGGAAAGACAGAGGGTAGTGTGAGAAAAGAAAGGAGCAGAGGGCGTGTGTGGTGTCTGTGGGTTAGAGCGGACGGCGAGGAGAGTTTGAAGGACTTGAGGGTAGTTTGAATGTAAGGGAAGACAACGAGGGAAGAGGCAGACAGATAACTTTGACTTTAAGAGGAGATAAAGAGAGGAGGATGGCGTAAGGGGGGAGTCTGCGTATTAGAGAGTTTGAGGAGACTAGAAGGGGACTTGAAGACACTGAGGAGAGTTTGAATATTAGGGGACACAAGGAGGGAAAGGTGGAGAGACACATGTTAGTTTAGGTATGAGGGGAAACAGAGGGAAGGGAAAGGGAGAGGATGAAGGTAGTTTAAGTGTATTGGGTAACAGATAAAAAATGGTGGAGAGACAGAAGAGAGTTTGAGTTTAAGGAGAAGCAAAGAGAGGAAGGTAGAGATGATGAAGGTAGTTTGAGTATAAGTGGAGAGAGAGAGAGAGAGAGAGAGAGAGAGAGAGAGAGAGAGAGAGAGAGAGAGAGAGAGAGTGTAGATTAAGGGAAAGATATAAATATTTTGTGTATTAAAGGAGAGAAAGAGAAAGTAAGGGGGAGAGGGTGAGGTTAGTGTCTTAGAGGATATAGACACCAGTAAAAACAAAAACAAAACAAAACAAAAAACAACAAAACTATAATATAATATGGCAACCGTCTTCCCTAGAGTTTACAAGGAGGGGAAAGTGGGAGAGGGGAAAAAAGGTTGAGAGGGAGTCTGAGAGGTTCATATGTTAGAGGAAGGAGAGGGAGAGACTGGCAGGGAGGGGAATATAAACCAGAAAACACGAACATTGCGTCATAAGATAATAAAAAATAACTAAATGCCTAACAAGCTATTAGAAGAAAGGGGAGAATGGGAGAGGAGAAAAAATGGCAGACTCGTGTGGCAGAGAAAATAGACAAAGGGAGGTGGAGGGAGACACGAACAAAACGTCTTTAGATAATAAAAAAAACTAAATGCCTTCCACACTACAAGAAGAAAGGGGAGAATGGGAGAGGAGAAAAAATGGCAGACTCGTGTGGTAGAGAAAATAGACAGAGAATGGGAGGGAGACATGAACCAAACGTCTTTAGATAATAAAAAAAACTAAATATCTTCCTTCACTTTACGAATAGAGGAGAGAAAGGGGGAGAGAGAGGGGAAAGAATGGCTGAAGATTCGTGTGCCAAAAAAAAAATTCGTGTAGGGTAGAAACAAACAAAATTAAAAGGAAACAAATCAGACAAACTACCAAAACAAGGTAAACATCTTCCCTACACCTTACGAGGAGAGGAGAAAGGGGAGAGAGGGAAAAGAATGTTTGAAAATTCGTGTGCAAAGACAAAAAAAAAAATCGTGTATGGTAGAAACAAACAAAATTAAAAGGAAACAAATCAGATAAATTGCAAAAACAAGGTAAACGTCTTTCTACAGTTTACGAAAAGAAGGAGAGGCAAACCAAGAGGCCGAAAAAGTCTTGGAAAACAGAGAACCAGAAAGTGAAATGAGACTAAATAACAGGCAAACAAACCACAGTGAAATAAAAATGCCTGTAATGGAGTTAGCAAGGAGAGGGAAGTGGAGAGCTACGTGAGAGGGGATTACAAGCTTTGTGCATTAGAAGGGAGAGTTAGCAAGTACTGAAAGACTCTTGGGAAACTAATGTAACTGGAAGAACAGGGAAACCAACATAAAAGGAATAACAGAGGAAGAGAAGAGAACTAGTGAGAAAAATGACCAAAAAGGGACTCGAGACTAAAATGACAGGAGCTTTGACATTGGAAAGGGAGGAGAGAGGACTTGTCAGAATAAAAGAACTCTTGAAACAGTAACGTAACAGAAAGAACAAGGGGACGAGTATAAAATTATGATCAGGGTAAGAGAGGGGAACTAGTAAGAATAGAAAGTACTCTGGAGACTACTATGACGACCGTTGTACTTCAGAAGGGAAAGAGAGAGGACTATAGACTAATAAGGGCCACTCTCACAGTCGCTGTTTTCGTGGTATCGGCGACTACCAGCGTGGCGACGGTCATGACAAGACGAAGGCGCGTGACTCGGCAGTGTTGGTATACCGGAGCGGCGGGAAATGTCAACATTACATCAGCTGAGCGGAGGATTATGAAGGAGTAATATGAAGAATAAATGTACAAAAAGTTAACGTGAAGAATAAATATAAAGAGTAACTGTGAAGAATAGATATGATGAAAAAATGTGGAGTGTCTCGCTGATACACCGCTCAAATCTGGTGATAGCCTAACATTTCCTTGGCGGGAAAGGTGAAGTAATGGTGAGAAGCATTAATTAAAGTTCTCTTATATTAGCAGATGTCGGCAAGACAGACTCCTCACCAATATCAATTACAGTTATTCATTATTCACACTTATATATCAGACTTCACATTTATTCTTTACTTAATAGGGCTGATATCCCCTATGCATACAGATTAGGCTAACTATAACAATACGAGTTTTCCCAAGAAGGCGTAACAGGTGAATAATGGTGACAGGTATTAAAGTCCGCCCTTCTTCTTTGTTGTGTACTTTTGCAACAATAAATCATCAATCAATCAAATTTAAACTCTCAGCAGGACGTTTACTGGTCAGCAGGTGAAGTGAGTTTATGTCATTCAGATTCTTCTAAATTTTGTCTCATATAACCATTGAAGCCGTGCAACGTGTTTTTGTAATGTTTAATATTTTTTCACGTCTATTTAAAGAACTAATATAACCATTTGAGAGCAAGAATTTGTACTATTTATTCTTTCCCCTCTTCTATAGTTCGGAAGACATTTTTTTTACAATTTTATGACGTTTTGATCACGTTCTCTAGCTTGTATTCCGCTCCCTCCCTCTCTGGCTCTCTCTCCTCTAACAAACGGACCTCTCAGACTCCCTTTGTACCTTCCTTTCCCCTACCTCACCTTCCCCTCTCCTTGTAAACTCTACGGAAGACGGGTGCCCTCTTTTATTTATAGATTCGTTGTTCTTGATGTTTTGTTTTGTTGTCATTACAAGGGAGAGTGTTCTAAATATAATACTGAAAAGTTACTAAAAGATACTCAAGGAAGATAGTCAACTAAATAACACAGAGAAAGAGAAGTAGGTAGAAGAGAAAGGATAAGCCACGATAACGTTACAACTAAGGTCTTTCATATAAGTTAGGGAACGATTCTTAAGTACTAGAGGGAGCATAAAGAGGATCAGTAAGCATGAGAGGAGGGATAAGAGGGTAGAATAACAAGGGAGAAGAGGATAGGCGAGAGGATTATGTAGTGGGAGATGATAAGGGGAGAGAAGGGTGAGAGGAAAAAGTAGATAAAGAGGAAAACTGAGAGTATTATGTAATATGAGAGGGCAAGGGGAGTGCTAAGAGGGTAAACGAGATGAGGAGGAGAGTGGAGTGTTGTGTCAAGAGGGAAGGGAAAGAGGAGGAGGAGGAGGAGCTAAAGGTGTGTACATGTTAAGGAAAGATGACAGGGAGAAATTAAGTGAGTATTGGGAAAGGAAGAGGAGGAGGAGGAACTAAAGGCCTATACATGTTAAGATAAGATGACAGGGAGAAATTAAACGAATATTGGGAAGAGAAGAGAAGGAGGAACTAAAGACTTATACATCATAAGGAAAGAGAAAAGGTAGTAATTAAGAGAAGGAGGGGGAACTAAAGGTCTGTACTACATGTTAAGGAAAGAGGACAGGAAGAAATTAAACGAGTATTGGATAGGAAAGGGCGTTACGTGTCTCTAGGAAGGAAAGAAAAGAAGGAGGAATGTGAAAAAGAAAGAACATGGGAAGGACTTGAGGCTTACTATTTTTTGACAGGAAGGAAGAAAGGAAGAAGAAACAACGGCTAAGGAATTGAGAGGAAACTTACGTGTCTCTAGGAAGGAAAGAAAAGAAGGAGGAATGTGAAAAAGAAAGAACATGGGAAGGACTTGAGGCTTACTATTTTTTGACAGGAAGGAAGAAAGGAAGAAGGAACAACGGCTAAGGAATTGAGAGGAAACTTACGTGTCTCTAGGAAGGAAAGAAAAGAAGGAGGAATGTGAAAAAGAAAGAACATGGGAAGGACTTGAGGCTTACTATTTTTTGACAGGGAAAGACGACAGGAGGAAAGAAAACCGGAAAAGGAACTAAGAGGAAATTTACGAATCACTAAGAAGAGGAAAAAAGGAGGAGGAATATGGAAAAGAAAGGAGAACATGGGAAGACTTGAGGCTTACTATTTTTTGACAGGGAAAGACGACAGGAGGAAAGAATAACGAAAAGGGAGCTGAGAGGCCACTTACATATCACAAGGAAGAAGAAAAAAGGAGGAGGAGGAATGTGGAAAAAAGAGGAGGGCATTGGAAAGGTTTGAGACTGATCACTTTTTTTTAACATGGAAGAGAGAAAACGAAGAAATAATAGAGTAGAAATTTACATTACGCCAGAATAGGGAGATTAGAAAATGAATGTGAGAGGGAAAGAAGGATACGGGAGAGACTGAGAGGCTTACTTACCAGGGAACGAAGGTGGAACGGAAGAAAACAAAGAAGTAATGAAGAAGTAATTTACAGAACAATAGGATAAAAAGATAAGGAGGAGTGAACAACTTAAAGGAGGCCACAGGAAACACTAAAGAGGTCATTTGTATCTAAGTAAAATGGGAACAAGAAAAACGAATTAGGAATAGAGAAGAAAATACTGAGCATCTGAATAGAAAGATCAGAAGGGGGGTGAAAATAAAAATGGGAAAGGAGGAGACAGGGAGAACTGAAAGGCTTGTGCATAGTAGTGAAGATAAAATAAGTGAAATGAGAAAACGAAGAGAGAAAATATAAAGAAACTTACTTAGAAGAAGATGCAGAAATATAAAAGGGAGAAACTAAATATGTCTCAGTATGAGTATGGGGAGAAGGAGGAGGAGGAGAGATATAAGTGAGGCAGAGAATAAAAGATAAAAATAAACAAAGAATAAATGGAGAGCAAAATAAAACAGCGCCAGATAAACGAAGAAAACAAAAAGAAGAAGAAATGTGATGGAGAGAGTGACGCAATACAAGAAAGGGAGGAGAAGAAGAAGGAATATAAGGAAGAGAAGATAATAAGAGATAAAAAAAGATAGAAACAAACATAAGAATAGCTCGATAAGGAAGAAAAGAACAAAGACAGAACAAACGAAGATAAGAAGGAGGTGGAAGGAGAATTACACAACACCAGAAAGGGAGGAAAAGAAGAAGGAATATAAGGGAGAGAAGAAAATAAGAGAAGCAGAATCAGATAGAAACAGACGTAAAGAATAACTGGATAGGAAAGAACGAAAATAAAACGAAGAAAACAACAAGAAGGAATGTGATAGAGGGAGAGTTACAGAAGAAGGAAGAAGGAATGGAAGAGGAAAATAAAAGAGACAGAAGAAGATAGAAATAACCATAACGAACAGGTACATAGGAAAAAAAATAACACGTCAGAAAAAAAACGAAGAAAACAACAAGAAGGAATGTGATAGAGGGAGAGTTACAGAAGAAGGAAGAAGGAATGGAAATAGAAAATAAGAGAGACAGAAGAAGATAGAAATAACCATAACGAACAGGTACATAGGAAAAAAAAATAACAGCGCTGTAAAAAAAGGAAGAAAACAACAAACCGGAATGTGATAGAGGGAGAGTTACAGAAGAAGGAAGAAAGAATGGAAGAATAAGAGAGACAGAAGAAGATAGAAATAAACATAAAGAACAGGAAGATAGGAAAAAAAACCAACACCGCCAGAAAAAACGAAGAAAACAACAAGAGGAATGTGATAGAGGGAGAGTTACAGAAGAAGGAAGAAGGAATGGAAGAAGAAAATAAGAGAAACAGAAGAAGATAGAAATAAACACAAAGAACAGGAAGATAGGAAAAAAAAAACAACGCCAGAAAAAAACGAAGAAAACAACAAGGCGGAATGTGAACGTGAAAGTTACACAACACCAAAAAGGGAGGAAAGGAAGAAGAAATGTAGGGAGAAAAAAAAATAAGAGACAAAATAAGATAAAGAACAAGAGAATAAGGAAACAAAAATAACACAACACCAGAAAAACGAAGAAAACAACAAGCCTGAATGTTATAGGGGGAGAGTTAGACAACATCTTAATGGGAGGAAAATAAGAAGGAATGTAGGAGGGGAGGACATCCACAACTTAGTATACGCGGGTCGTGGATCATAATTTAGTGAGGGAAGGATTAGGGAGAGAGGAAAGGCACGAGGGGAAGGTAGATTGGTCTCAAAGGCAAGGAAATAGGAAGGGGGAGCAGGATACCTTTGAAGAGGCATGGCAGGAATGATTATGTGACCCTGAAGGAAAGGGAAATGAGACTGAGGAAGACGAAGTAAAGATGGGGAAAAAGGGGAAGGAAACTGTTTGAGAGAAGTGGAGAAAAAGAGGAGAAGGAAATTGTTTGAGGAGTTAGAAATTATTAGACGTAAAAGGAAAAGGAATGAGACTTGGCAAGACGGAGTTAAGATCGGAAGGGAGGGAATGGGAAGGAAAGTGCTTGAGTGAAAATGGAGGAAAAATGGGAGGAGAAGGAAATTGTTGAGGGAAAGTGGAGGAAAAAGAGAAAGGGAAAGAAAATTATATAACGCAAGAGGAAAAGGGAAAGAGACTTGGCAAGACGGAGTAAAGATTGGAAGGAAGGGAATGGGAAGGAAAGTGTTTGAGTGAAAATGGGGGAAAAATGGGAGGAGAAGGAAATTGTTTGAGGGAAAGTGGAGGAGAAAAGAGGGGGGGAAGGAAAGTGTTTGAAATAAAAATGAGGAAAAATAGGAGGAGAAAGAAACTGTTTGTGGAGGTAAAAAGAGAAAGGGAAAGAAAGTGTTTTGAGATATTGAAAGAGAAAAGAAAAAGTGGAGGTACTGAAGATGCTTGATAAAAAGAAACGGAAAGACAAGTGAAGAGAAAATTAGAGAAAAAGCTTGTGAGATATGAAGCGAGGAAGGGAAGGAGGGAGAGGGAAAAGATTGGGAAGGGGAAGGAAATAGAGTAGAGCTAATTAGAGTAATTTCAGTGGGTAGATAAATTGGTCTACATAGAAGT
>NW_026111725.1:77500-85000 GCF_024679095.1 Eriocheir sinensis
CCCCGTCCTCTCCTTCTTCTCTCATCTTCTGTCTCCATCTTCTCTCATGTTCCTGTTCTCCACTTTCCTTTCACTTTCCCCTTCTCTCTTTCCTCTCATGTTCCTCTTCTTTACTCTCCATTTCCCTTTCCTCTCCTGCACTGTCCTCCTTCTTGTCTCTTTCTTCTCCTGCGTTCCCCTTTTCAATTTTCCCTTCCCCTTTCCTCTCCTCCTTTCGTCTTTCTCTCTCTTCTCAGGTTCCTCCTCTCTTCCACTCAGCCCCTCCGTTTCCCTTTGCTTTCCTTTCCTCCTCTTTCCTCTTCCTCTTTTCTCACTTCCTAACCTTTCACACACTCCCCCTTTCCCTCCCCTCACCCCTTCCCCCCTTCCTCCCCTTTCACGCTCTCTTCTTTGAGCCCTACCGCCTTTCAGAGCATATCCCAGCATGCCCGTATGGTCTAATGGGCAAGGAGGGCAGTTGCGAATCCTTTGGCCTCGGGTTCGAATCCATTCAGGCGTGGGAGTTCATACCTGGACTTACCTGTGTGTGTGTGTGTGTGTGTGTGTGTGTGTGTCTTACCTTTTGGCTGGTCTTGAAATTGGTGCCCCGGGGGAAATCTAGTGAAGGAGGACTGGTAACCTGGATGGAGGACACACACACACACACACACACACACACACACACACACACACACACACACACACACACACACGCCTGCCCCCACACAGAAACACAAACACAAACACAAAACTTCCCACGCACACAACTCCTCCCCCTACACACCACCCCTCCCCCCTCGTCACCCCACTACACGCACGCACGCACTCACCACGTCCCTGTAGGTGTACGAGGAGCGTCGCGACACGAAGGGCTCCGTCAGCACCAGCATCACCAAGAACATGATGATCAGCGCCGCCACCAGGTTCCGGTGCACCCGAAGGCGATCACACTCCAGCGTCCTGGGGAGGAAAGAGTGCGTGATGTCGATAAACTGGTAGATAGATAGATAGATTGAGATAGATAGATAGAAAAGTAGATAGATTGATTAATTTTTTTTAGGAGCAGCGAGTAGCGGGCTTTTTTTTATTATTGTTTCCTCTTTTGTGTGCCCTTGAACTGTCTCCTTTGTTGTAAAAAAAGTAGAGATAAGCAGGTATCTCACAAGGTAATTTGAGAGATATCGCATCAGGTATGGATTTTGTCCTCTGATCTTTTATCAATAGTGAACTGCAATCACTGCCCAGTGTCGCTGTGAGCACATGTGTTGATGAAAATGGGTTCTTTATGCAGGACGTTTGTGCCATTCCTTGTAAATATTAAAGTTAATGATTTATTCACGTTTGTTCTAAGTGGTTGTATTAACTCTCAAGCTGAAACGAGTCGAAATGAACGAAAGTTGTCTGTCCCGAAGCTGCAGCAGAAATAGATCTGCGAGAACATTTTATTGTTGGCTTTGGGTTTTATTGGAGATACACGCCCAAGGGAGGAGGCCATCCCACGCTGTAAAAATCCCCCTCCCCCGAGGCAGTTAATTCATCGCGAGGAAGCCAGTGCAGCTGGTGTTCACGTGGAGCACAAACAGTCCCAGTGAACAGGCGCGGGGCCTGACCCTTCGACTAGCAACCCAGGACTGGACCATCTTAATAAGGGGCCTTTATGGCATCAAGTTACTTGGTTCAGCGACATTGCCAATTTGACAATGATCAAGATACAAACAAGCAAAGACACTTTTCTTTGCGGCGTCCCTGAATATAAATGTGCGGCCAGACAGGCAGAGCGTCGACCCTGTGGTTGCTATGGCGAAGCGTCTCCGTGGCTGAGTGGCGACGCAGGAGAGCCCCCTGACGGCGACCAAGTGAACTGATTTAGATCAAGGCATATTGCCGCGACCAAACCTGAAAGTTCTCTGTGTGTGGCCGAGGGCGGCGGGGCCTCTGTGCGGGATGTGGCCATTGATACACACTTGGGCGGGAAGGTAGAGGGGACCACTTACGAAATTAGTTTGAAACAAGTAAAGTTAAAGTTGGGGGCATATGCTAAGCTGCACGTTGCCTCGATGCTCATCTCCGTCTCCTTGGCCCTGGAATTGGTGGTGGGGAGAAACTAACCACCTCGAGACACCGGCAAATCTTCCCCAGATTTCCCCAGGCACCCATTTATCAACCAGCCCGAAAGGGAGGATGAACAATAGGGTGAGCCGGGCCCCAACTGCCCTGGGTTTGCATGTACGATTAACTTAGGCCCACGTATTCATAACTAAGCGCAGTACTACGGAGCCGTATTCATTCATATCAGAAATGTATAGAAGTAGAACATATGTATTACGGAAACTGTAACTGTGGGGTGAGTGTACGAGCAAGGCCTTGGGATAAACACAAGGGCGAAGGTCCGGTGTTTCTGGCCGAGGGGAAGTAGAACACGGTATTGTTGTGTTTAATGCTGTCATGAGTTTGTAGACATGTTCAGACGTGCAGGGCGAGAAGCGAAGCCGTGGGACGAGTGTATTTGTGTAGTGTTATGTTGACGGGATGTGTGGTGACCTTGATGGAGAGAGAGAGAGAGAGAGAGAGAGAGAGAGAGAGAGAAGGAATGGATGGAGGGGAGGAGAGAGGGAGGCTGTAGGTATATATGGAAATGACATATTTTTTTTCCCAATCATGTACGGAGGGAATTAGTTCGTTATCTCTCTCTCTCTCTCTCTCTCTTTCCCGTTTCTCCTAATTCAGGCTACCTTTGGACCGGATCTGACATTCTCTCTCTCTCTCTCTCTCTCTCTCTCAGATTTTATATTAATTATGCTATTTCTGGCCAATTTTAATACCTTGATGACTGACATATTCATCTCCCTCTTTTTTCTCCCTCCATCCTCCCTCCTCCCACTCTCCCTCCAACACTCTCCTTCTCCTTCTCTCCCTCTCTCCCTCCTCCTCTCTCCCTTTGTATCTCCAAATATTATTTTATCCCTCTCCCTTCCCTCCTTTCCTCCATCCCTCCCTTTTCTCTCCCTCGGATTGATTTCAACTCTCCTTCACACACACACACACACACACACACACACACACACACACACACACACACACACACACACACACACACACACACACATACATACACACTTCTCTTTAATCTCATCGGACAGGGCTTTCATTGCATTAATTAATCCATTGCATTCTTTTATCTTTTATTTGGTCTTATTTACGTCGTTTGCGTTGCTTGTGGTGAAGATGTATAATGTGTGTGTGTTGAAATACATCCGGGTTGTGTTATGGCTGGGGGCAGGAAACGAAGCGAAGAGGAAGTCGAAAGGAGGTGAAAGAGAAAGAAGGAAGAACGTGAAAGGAGGAGAAAGGGAGACGAAAACAATAAGGTAAATGAGAGGAAGATAAGTAAAGTAAGGGGAAGGAGAATAAGATCATAATAGAAAAGAGAAAGAAAGAAGAAAAACAGGATAAATATAAGGAAAGGAAACGAGGAATAAGGAAGAAGGAAATGAGAATGGGGGAAGGAAAACAGTAACGGTAAAAAGGAGGATAAATATAAGAGAATATGGGGAACAAGGAAGAAAGAGAATAGCAAAGAAGAAAGGAAAAGGGAAATAAAAAGGTGAATAGATAAGAATAAGACTGGAAAACGTGGACTAAGGAAGAAGCAAAAATTAATGAAAAAAAAAAGCAGACAAAAAAATGATCAGAAATTCGGAGATGTTATAAAAAGGGAAAGATGAAGGGTGAGGGAGGATCAAGCGGGGGGGTGGGGGGTGGGGGGGTAGGTGGGACTAAGAGGAAACAGAAAGGAGAAAAAAGGAAGAAAACGAAAATAAGCAAAAAGATAGAAGGGATAAAAAACAAGCGGATAAAGAGATAAAAAAAGAGGGGAAAGGGAGGTGTGATAAGGGGAGTCTAAGGGGAAAGAGAAGGGGGAGAAAATTTCGGTGGAGACGGATAAAGATGAGGAGATGGAGAGATGAAAAAGAGGGAAAGGGAATGAAAGGGAAGGGTAAAAAAGGGAGTGTAATGGTAAACAGAAGGAGGAGAAAATTTAGATGGAAACGAGAATAAACAAGAAGATAGAGGGAAGGATTAAAAGACGGATAAAGATGAGGAGATGGAGAGATGAAAAAGAGGGAAAGGGAATGAAAGGGAAGGGTAAAAAAGGGATTGTAAGTGGAAACAGTAGGAAGAGAAAATTTAGATGAAAACGAGAATAAACAAGAAGATAGAGGGAAGGATTAAAAGACGGATAAAGATGAGGAGACAGATGAAAAAGAGGGGAAAGGGAATGAAGGGAAAGGGTAATAAAGGGATTGTAAGTGGAAACAGAAGGAGGGGAAAATTTAGATGAAAACGAGAATAAACAAGAAGATAGATGGAAGAATAAAGATGAGGAGACTGAGAGATGAAAAAAAGGGGAAAGGGGGAGTGAAGGGGAAGGGTGATGAGGGGAGTGTCCACAGAAAAAAAGAAAAAGAAAAAAGGAGAAAAAGAATATAGGATAAAACACGGATTAGGAGAAAAAATGAAAGGATGAAAAGAAACGGAAAAAGATGAAGAGATGAAGTAAGAGAAAAGTGAAGGAAAGGAAAGTGGTTAAGAGGAGAGACTAAGGGAAAACAGGAAGAAGAGGAGGGGGAGAAAGATTGAGTGGATGGAACAGTGAGTACGTGAGAAAATGAAAGAACAGAAAACTGATAAAGATTAAGAGAAGAATGGAAAGGAAAAAGGAGAATGGCCCGTATTGGCTATACAGGCAGCGACACACGTGGCCAGTCGGTGAACTGTCAAAGCAGTACTTTCCATAGAACTCAAGTTATGTACTAGAGTGCGTCTGAGGCTGCCTCCAGGATACTAGGCCTTGGTGCCGCCACCGCTCCAAGCCAACGACTGCACACACTTCACTCCTACCCGATTTCCTGACTCTACTATTTGACATGGAGAAAAACTGAAATCGGGCAGGAGTGAAGTGTGTGCAATCATCGGCTTGGAGCGATGGCGTAACCATGGCCGTGTATCCCGGAGACAGCCTCAGACGCACTCTAGTCTATAACCTAAACTCTATGGAAAGGACGGCTTGGAGTTGAATGGCCACATGTGCTGTTGCCTGCATACCCAATATGGTCCATTAAGGGAGAGGTGTTAAAGAAGTGGGACAGCGAGGAAACAGGAAGAGGAGAAAGAGGAGAAAAATAAAGGGAGGAATCAGCAACAAAGGAAGAATTGAAGGAAAACAACCAAAAAACAAAAAGAGTAATAGAGATCAAATAAAAGAAAGGGGACAAAAGGGAGAGACAATAAGGAAGAGAGCCAAAGAGTAAGAGGAAACATATAGAGGAGGAGAGAAAAGAGGAAAATCGTTAACAATGGAAGTGGAGGAAAACAAAAAAACTAAGAGGGTGATGGAGATAAAATAAGAGGTAAGGGGAATGAAGAGGGGGAGGAGGGGGGATTAAGGGGAGGGTCCAAGAGGAAGGGGAAGACTCTTAATTAATAGCTATAATTAATTCAAGTCACGTTCCTCCTAACTAAAAGGTGAAGGGTTCTGCTAAGTGACGACCCTCCTCCCTCTCTTCTTCTTCCTTCCTCCTCTTCCTCCTCCTCCTCCTCCTCCTCCTCCTCCTCCTCCTCCTCCTCCTCTTCTTCTTTTTCAGTACACTTCCATTCACATCTCAATATCTCCTCATCTTTTCCTCTCCTCCTCCTCCACCTCCTCCTCCTCTCTCCTCCTCTCTCTCTCTCTCTCTCTCTCTCTCTCTCTCTCTCTCTCTCTCTCAATTCTCCTCCATGACCTCGCTCTACCTCCTCCTCCTCCTCCTCCTCCTCCTCTACTAAATTCTCTAGCTAAAGGAAATATGCTTCCCGTCTATTCTCCTTTTTTTCTCTCTCTTCCTTTCCTCTCACCCTTTCCTCCTTTTTTTCCTCCCCTCTTCCGCTACCTCTCTTTTTTTCTTCCTTTTTTCCTCTTTCAACACGAGTGCATCTTTGGCTTATCAGAAAGAAGAAGGGAAGAAAGGAGAGGCGTTACTTAGTGCGGAGTGAGGGAGAGTGATAGAAAGAGGCGGAGGAGGAGGAGGAGGAGGAAGAGGAGGAGGGGAGAAAGAGTTTAAGGAAGATGGAGAGATGGAATGTAAAATGTGGAAAGAGAAACGGGATAAATGAGGTGTAGGGAAGTGAGGAAGAGATATATAAAGGGAAGGAAGAGAAGAGGAGGAGAAGGAGGAGGAGGAAGAAGGAAAGAAAGGAAATAAGGAAGAGAGATAAGATGGAAAAGAGGAAAAAGAAACAGGATAAAAGAATTAGTGTAAGAAAGCGTTGAAAATAAAAATAAAAGAATAGGAGGAAGAAGTATAGGAGAAAGTAAACAAAGAAAATGATGGAGAAAAGGAAAGAAGAAGGAAAAACTGTCAAATAGAATAATAGAGTGTTTGATGTGAGAAAGGGAAGGAGATAAACATAAGAGGAAGGAGAAGAAGAGAGAAAGAGAAGAGATAAAGGAAAATAGGAAGAGATGAAGGAAAGAGTTGAGAAAAAGGAAAATGGTTCAAGACATAATGGAAGATGAAAGGTTGATAATGTGTAGAAAGGAAGAAGAGAAGAGGCGATAGAGAGTGAAGGATTGCGGAAAGGGGAAAGATAAAGAATAAAGAAAGGAAGAGGGTAGGATGAAAACTATGGAGAATTGGAAGAGGTTAAAGATGAGAAAGAGAAAAAGAGAGATAGGAGAAGGAGAGGAGGAGAGGAAACAGACTAAGAAGAGGATAAGAGAAATAGATGTAGAGAAGGAAAGGATGAGAATGAAGAGGATAAGAAGAGGAAATAAAGAAGAAAGGTGAGAGGGGAAGGACGGGAATAGAGTTGATGATGACGAAATGAAAGAGGAAGATCAAAATAGCAAGGCTGAGAAAGATAACTGGAAGAGAAAACAGGATAAAGAATGAAAACGGAATAAAAAAGAAGAGAAGGGAAAATGAGATGAAGAAGCTGAAGGAAAAGGAGGAAGAGGGAAGGAAAGCGAGGAAGGGACAAGAAAAAGAAATTAGAAGAGAATGAAGAGATGAAGAGAAAAGATGAAGGATTATGAACAAGACGGAAAGAAAAGAAAAAGAAGGAGAGAGAAACGCAATTAGAAGATGCAAAGAACGATGATTAAGAGAGAGAGAGACAGAGAGAGAGAGAGAGAGAGAGCACACCAGGAATTTTGATTAAAGGTCGAGGGAAACACAATATAACCATTTTTTCTCACTTAGAATATAAATAATGTGTACAAACGAGTCATTAAAATCTCTCTCTCTCTCTCTCTCTCTCTCTCTCACATTACTTTTGGTTTTAATTTTTTTCTAGGTTCAAAATTGAATTCACTGTGGGACCCTTATATTTTTTAATTCAATCCCTTTTATATGTACATACAGATGACTTATTAGCGATGTTTATAATTACTTTGTTTATCCTCTCTCTCTCTCGCTCTCTCTGATGAAGGATGCAATTTCAGTATGCAAATCATTCTTCCAAGATTAATTTAAAGAACAC
>NW_026111725.1:90000-92500 GCF_024679095.1 Eriocheir sinensis
AGATGGCGCCACTATAAACACTTGCCTGCGCCATGACGGGCTGGGGCCGAACACCATCCAGGCCCTTCAAGCAAGCCTACCGGCGCTATAGGCGTAGACGTAAAAAAAAAAAAAAAGTTGAGGGCATATGCTATAGTTCCGCTTTGCCTCGGTGCTCATTATCGTTGCATTACCCCTTGATCCTGTGAGTTCTTAAATGCTTACATCTCACTCAGTCACAGAGATTTTTACTTATTCTTCAGGTCAGATTAAGAAGTCAAGGAGAAATATGAGAAAAATAATGGGAAAGATGCTCGCAATAGAAGTACTCATCCTTTCTTTAAGAGTCCTAGGAAATATGTCGTTTGTTAAGACTTCACTGTAAAACGTCAGGACAGTATTATAGCAGTGTCTAGCAGCCCTCTACAGCCCCCCCACCCCCCCCGTCTGCCTCCCTCCCTCCCGCTGAAAATACACGCCAAGCCTCACTGTGTTTTTTTACCTTACTAATGTGCTTACCTCCTTACCTCGAATTATTAACTTTATTTTTTTTCACAGCAACGGAGGAAAGAGCAAAAAAAAAAAAAAAATGAATAGAAGAGCAAAAAATGATAATATACAGAAAGAAAACTCCGCTATTGATCTCCTTACCTCGAATTATTAACTTCTTTATTTTTTTTCTCACAGCAGCGAAGGAAAGAGCAAAAAAATGTACAGAAGAGCAAAAAAAAATAATATACAGAAAGAAAAACCCGCTATTTACCTCCTTACCTCAAATTATTAACTTCTTTACTATTTTGTTTTCACAGCAACGGAGGAAACAGCAAAGCAAAAATGTACAGAAGAGCAAAAAAAATAATAATATACAGAAAGAAAAACCCGCTATTTACCTCCTTACCTCGAATTATTAACTTCTTTACTATTTCGTTTTCACTGCAACGGAGGAAACAGCAAAACAAAAATGTACAGAAGAGCAAAAAATAATAATATACTGAAAGAAAATCCCGCCATTTCGCTGCTCAAAAAAAAAATAAATAAATAAATAAATAAATAAATAAATAAAAGGGGAACTATCTGAGCGTCTTCACGTGACCCCGCTGACCCTGCTCCCTCAGACTGGCTCTGGAGGTGGCGTCCCTTCATGCTGGTCCAGGGGAGCGTTGCCACCTCTAATCCACCCCTTTGCAGATACCCTCTTTTTGACACTTTGACGCTTAACTCCCACAAAAGGACATCAGGAACTAACCATTTTAACGATAACTATTAATTAATCTAGTTATTGAGGTGCAGGAGACGTTTTTGGTGTTAGAAATAGGTAATTATAATAGGCTAGGGGCGGAAATCTGACAAGACTGGTCCAGAGTTCGAATCCCGGCAACGGACCTTTTATTTTTTTATCCGCTTTCCGGGGTTGACTCTTTACTTGGTTGTTTCATGTGCTTCGAGAAAGTAATTTAGAAGTTAAGAACGTTCTCAGCTCATCCCCCTCCCCCCTCTTTCCCTCCTCCCCCTACCCCGTTCCCCTCGCTGACAGTTATTAATGGAAAGTTTTGTGAAGTGACCGATTCTTTAATTACTTTTGTGAGCTGTTTTAGTAGTAGTAGTAGTAGTAGTAGTAGTAGTAGTAGTGGTGGCTGTTGTTGTTGTTGTTTCGTTAATTTTTACGTCTGTGTCATATCTCGCTTTTTTATCTTTCTATTCACATTTCATTTCTCTCACTGTCTATTTGTCTGTCTATCTGTCTGTTTGGATATTTCTATCATCTATATATATGTGCTCCTGGAAGCCTGTCTGTTTGTTTGTCTGTCAGTCTGTCTGTCTTTGCATATTTCTATCATCTATATATCTGTGTTCCTGGAAGCCTGTCTGTCTGTCTCTCATTCTATCTGTCTGTCTATCTCTCATTTCCCCGTGTCTTTGTTGTAGTTATTTTGTCATTGTTGTTGTTTGTCTCTGCAGCTGCTATAAACTTTTGTCTACCATATTATGTTTTATTTTTTCCTACTTTACTTCTCTTTTCTCTTTTATAATATTTTTTTATTTGGTTCATTGTCGCCTTTTTTGTAATCTTTGTTGTTATTGGTATTGCGAAGCTTCCTCTGTTCTTGTGATGTTGTTGTTGACCTTTCTTGTGTTGCTGTCGGGATTAATGTGTCAGATTCGTTTATATTGCTCGAGGTCGTCGTAACATTCACATTTTTATATAGATTTCACTTTTTCTTCGTAAAGGAGATGAGTGGTGGAAGAGAGGCAGGATTAGGAGAAATGATGATGATAGAGTGGAGGAGGAGGGGAAGGAGAAGGTGGATCAGTAGAGGGAGGAGGTGAGGAGGAAGATAAGAAAGTAAATCAAACAGAAAATTTAAAAAAAACAGGAAGATAAGGAAAAGGTGGAAGGGAAGGAGGGAAACGAGGAGGAGGAGGAGGAGAAAATAAATCAATAAAAGATAACTAAAGAGGAGGAAAAGAAGGAGAGGAATGAGCATGAAGAGAATGAAGAAGAAAAAGAAGAAGTAAAAGA
>NW_026111725.1:97500-190000 GCF_024679095.1 Eriocheir sinensis
CCCTAGATTTCCCCAGGTGACCATCCATCTACGGGGGAGCTGGGGAGGTGGGGGGGAGGAGGTTGAGTGACGGGGTTGTTAGATAGAGGTAGACAGGTTGAGAGAAAAAGCATAATTGTCTAGTTGGGTGGATTGGTAATGGATGTGTTCTCCCCCGACCTGGATTCGAACCAAGGCCCGCTGGTTTGGAAGTAGAGGCATATACCACTGCGCCATGAAGAAGATTGTGTAGAAAAGGGAAATATAACGTAAGGATAGAATGTAATAAAGAGGGTAAAGGAAATGAACGAAGACTGAAAAGATGAAGAAGAAAAGTAGAATGAAGGAAACATAAAGAAACAGAAAAAGAAATGAAAGGAAGAATTGATAGGAATGAAGAAAATGTAAAATAACAAAAAGGAAATAAAAGGATGAGTTAATTAGAATGAAGGGAATGTATAGGAATAGAAAGAAAATAAAAGAAAAAAATCAATACAAATGAAGGAAATAGAAAGAAATAGAAAATATATACAATAAAAAGTTAATAAAAATGAAGGGAAAGTAAAGAAATAGAAAGAAAGTATAAAGAAAATAGTCGACCAGGAATGGAAACGGATTAAATAGAAAGGGAGAGAGAGAGAGAGAGAGAGAGAGAGAGAGAGAGAGAGAGAGAGAGCTACAGTTTCAGTATGTTTTGTGATAACTTACGTAAGAGAGAGAGAGAGAGAGAGAGAGAGAGAGAGAGAGAGAGAGAGAGAGAGAGAGAGAGAGAGAGAGAAGGGCAGAAACATGATTACAGGACAGACAAAAGGAAAATTATATAAGATGAGAAAAGGAATGACAGGAATGAGGAGGAGAGAAGAAATATGGTCATTTACTAGAGACTGGAGGAGGAGGAGGAGGAGGAGAGGATTATGAGGTAGGGGAGGGGAAAAAAATGTCTATAAGAAGAGGAGAGCCAAAAGGAACCAAAATGAGAAAGAAGATGAAAAGAATCTGAAGAAAAGGAAAGAAAACAGGTAAGAAGGATGAAAGAAAATGAGGGTTGGGAGTTAAAGGAAGGGGAAATATGTCAAGAAAAGGGAGACTATATATAAGGGAGAAATATTAGGAAGTGTAAGGGAGATTGGAGTAGGAAATAAGGGAAGGAAATGAGGGAGGTTAGGGAAGGGTGAGAAAGAGAAAGAGAGAATAAAGAAAAGAAAAGAAAACTAAATAAAAGAATTAGAGAGAGAGAGAGAGAGAGAGAGAGAGAGAGAGGGCATTTGGTAACCTAGAAGAGAGAAAAGAAGAAGGGAACGAGAGAGAATGATGAGATGAAAAGAGAAGGAAGAAAATAAAGAGGAGACAGAAATATGAAGGAGGAGAAGAGAGAAGGAAAGAGGAGAAAAAGAGGGCAATAAGAAGGTAGGAAAGAAAAATATAATAAAATGAAGAAAAGAGACGAAGAAAAATATGATGAGAAATTATGAGAAGAAAGGAAAATAGAAATGAAAAGAAAAAAATATATAAGTGGATATGGAAAAGAAAGGGAAAGGCAGAGGAGAACGAGACGGAGAGGAGAAAAAGAAAGGATAAAAAAGAAAAATGGACATGGAAGAAAGAATAGAGGAGAAGAACAAGTATAGGAAGAAGAGAAAAAAAAGCATCATGGAAAATAAGGGAAAATAAAAATGGATAAAAAAGAAAGGAAGAGAAGAAAAACAAACAGGAAAAAGAAGAGAAAACAAAGCATAGGGGAAAGAAGAGAAGAAGAATGGAGAGGAAAAAAAAGAAGAAAGAAAACGAGAAGAAACACGGGAGAAAAAAAAAGGCTTTAGGGAGAGAAAATAAAATAAAATTGATAAAAATGAAAGAAAGGAAGAGAATAACGAGAAGGAAAGAGAGGAAATAAAGTCTTTAGAGAGAGGAAAAAGGATGGAAGGCAGTTGGCTAAAAATTGGATGATTTGGTTTCGTCTCGTTCCCTCAAGACTAAGAGAACGGAAAACTTTTGGGGGGAACTGTTTCAAGTGTTTCAGTGCGGGGTTTCGTCCGTCACGGTTCAGGTTGAGAAACTTTATATATTTTCCCTTCGATTCATTTTTTTTTCCTTTCTTTTTTCTCCCTTAATTTCCTTTTCTTCCTTTTTCTTTCCTTCCTTCCTTTTTGTCTCATTTTCATACATTGTTTACTATCAGGCTTTCACACACATATATTTTCCCTCCGATTCATTTTTTCCTTCCTTTTTTTCTTCCTTAATTTCCTTTTCTTTCTTTCCTTCCTTCCTTTTTTTCTCATTTTCATACATTGTTTACTATAAGGCTTTCACACACATATATTTTCCCTCCGATTCATTTTTTCCTTTCTTTTTCTTCCTTATTTTCATTTTCTTCCTTTTTGCTTTCCTTTCTTTCTTTTTTGTCTCATTTTCATACGTTGTTTACTGTAAAGCTTTCACACACACACACACACACACACACACACACACACACACACACACACACACCGCAAGTCAAGTCAAAGCAAACAAACAAAAAAAGGGAGATAAGAAAAGATTGAGGGGAGAAAAAAAGAGACAGAGGAGAGAACGATGAAAGGAGGAGAAAGAAGATGAGGAAAGGGAGGGAAAAAGAAGAGAGGGAGGTAAGACGGCCGGAAACCCTCGCTTTCAAGAGCTTTACAAGGAGGAGGAGGAGGAGGAGGAGGAGAAGGAAGGCCATGTGTTCTCCCTCACTTCAAGCTTAGAGAAAGAAAAAGGAAGATAGATATATACAGATAGACAGGCAGACAGGCAGATAGACAGACAGACAGGGAGGAAGGGAGATCTCTTACCGATAGTGCACAACCAGGATCTCCTCAATGGAAAACGGAAGTGAGCGCTTTGAGAGGGAAACTGAAATCCAGCAACAGCAAAGGAAAAGTGAATGTGAGACCATCAGGCAAAAAAAAAAATCATTGCTAGTGTGATATTGCCTCGCTGTCGTCCTTCAACATTGTATTTCATTTTTTTCTCTCCTCTCCTTTGCGACACAGAGGAAGCATGGAGGTTATGGTTGGAATCAGTTTATTAATTTGTCGCGTTCATGATATCACCAACGACAACAGGAACATAATTAAATCATAGCAAAAAAACGAAATCAGAACTAATAATTATAATGCAGATAATAATGATGATAATGATAAATGCAGATAGATAGACAGATAGATAAATGCGCCATAGACAGATATGCAGATAGTGATAATAATAATAACGTTAATGCAGATAGATAGACAGATAGCTAAATACGTGAGAGATGGATATACAGATAGATAGATATATAGATAGATAGATTGATTGGTAAATAGTGATGATAATACTTAGATAATTTTAAAGTAGTAGTAGTAGTAGTAGTAGTAGTAGTAGTAGTAGTAGGAGTAGTAACAGCAAAAATAGATAACAATAATAACAACAATACAAATATCAACAATAACTGCAAATAAATAACAACAACAATAACATCAACAACAACAACAACAAAATCAACAGCACTATATCAAGCAATAATCTCAAGAGTGAATTAAGGTGAATGTAACTCTCTTCTTCCCCTCGGCTCAGTTGCTTGGTCTTTTAACTCCATTACTCTTTCACCGGGAATTTAGGGCGGACTTTTATAAACTGCAGCACATACATATATCACAGACTCGCCTTTTTCCTAACTGATTTGCTTTCCTCTGCTGTGGACTTAATGCTTCTTCTCTCGCCTCGGTAGCGGTCTTTGTCTAAAACTTATGGATGGCAGAGAGAGAGGAATAGATAGAACGAGAGAGAGAGAGAGAGAGAGAGAGAGAGAGAGATGGACAGACAGATAGACAGAGTTTTAAAAAAGTCCTCTTCTATTTTTTGGTAATTTATTGTTTTATTTTTACGACTACTACCACTACCACTACTACTACTACTACTACTACTACCACCACCACCACCATAGGAGCAGCGAGTAGCGGGCTTTTTTTATTATTGTTTCTTTTTTTGTGTGCCCTAGAGCTGTCTCCTTTGTTGTAAAAAAACCCACCACCACACCACACCACCTTGGCCACCACCGCCACGTGGCTTACCTGAAGTAGGTGAAGATGAAGACGGTGATGGTGAGGGTGAGCAGGGAGAGTAACGCGCCGATGAAAGTGATGAACCGCACCGCCTCCACCACGCCCTGGGACCCCGCCTGTGGGAGATAGATAGATAGATAGATAGATAAATAGACTGACAAATAATTAGGTGAACAGATTGATACATAGATGAATAGATATACAAATAGATAGGCAGACAGATATGTAGGTTGGTAGACAGATGGATAGATAAGCAAGTAGTTAGATAGACAGATAGATAGATAGATAGATAGACAAAATGATAGATGAGTATATGGATATATAGTGAGAGAGGATTATTAATGGCTATTTTTTTGACGGGAAAGATTAATGGCGAAGCATAAAATTCCAAAACAGATACATAATGCAGAGAGAGAGAGAGAGAGAGAGAGAGAGAGAGAGAGAGAGAGAAGAGAAGAAAGAAGAGTAAGACAAGGAAATGAGATGAGAAGAAAATAATAGAATAGAAAAAGAAGAGAAAGAAAAGAGAAGAGAAGAGAAGAGAAGAGAAGAGAAGAGAAGAGAGAGAGAGAGAGAGAGAGAGAGAGAGAGAGAGAGAGAGATGTTTCGTAGGTAGAGACAGAGAGAGAGCACTGTTAATGGATATATAGTTCGTAAAGACTAATACACTCAGAGAGACACAGGGACATAAGTGGACCACATGACAAACGGCCTCCTGACGGCAGCTCCTGAGAGTGGGCTTATCCATCAACTCTCCCCGCCCCTTGCCCATAAACCTGTCCTCCCTCCGCGTAAAACTTTCCATCGTATTTCATTACAATTACATATCAGCTTAATTTGTTCCTCTATTCTTGAACCAGTTTTTCCCTATTCCCTCCCCGAAGCAGATTTATCCATTCTTGTTTCTCTGTTGCTTCCTTGTCTTTCATCTGCTTGCAATATAATTAGTTGATGTATAGCTCTCTTATCAATCCATTAACCCACTTGAAAACCTCCCCTCGCAGTCTGTCATTGCAAAGAATAAGCTAATCTTTTTTTCCATTCTTTCTCTACGCTGGAATTAACATTACATATCACAATTACAAAACAGCTTAATTTGTTTCTCTTGCCTTATTCTTGAACCAGTTTTTGCCTCCTCCCTCCCTGAAACACATTGATCCATTGTTTTTATCTGTTGCTTCCTTCTCTTTCATCTGCTTGCAATATAATTAGTTGATATATAGCTTTCTTATCAATCCATAAACACACTTGAAAACCTCCCCTCGCAGTCTGTCATTGCAAAGAATAAGCTAATCTTTTTTTTCCATTCTATCTCTACACTGGAATTAACTTTACATATCACAATTATATATCAACTTAATTTGTTCCTCTTGCCTTATTCTTGGACCAGTTTTTCCAGCGTCCATACGCATACTCAGTTCCCTTCCACTCCCGGCGTAACCATAAGATGCGTTTTTTTAATGTGTAATTACTTGTGTGTTATTTCTTTTCCTTCATTTGGGAGGCTGCGTTTATCGATGTTTTGCTGCGTCACTCTTTAATTCGACCAATCTCACGGGCCGTTTACCGTCGAGTTTAAAACCACGAAGAGATGCTGACATAAATGAATAGTTAGATAGGAGTAGATGTGTGGATAGATTGGTATAAATAGATGGATATGTAGGTAGTTTGATACGATTAGATATATTGATAATGATTGGTAAAGATAGATAGATAGATAGATAGATAGATAGATAGGTATAGAGATTGACATGAGGAGATATATTGATAGATAGGTTGATAGACAGATACGAGTAGATATATTAATAACGATTGGTGTAGATAGATAAATAGATAGATTGATATATAAGTATATTGATAGACAGATAGATAAATAGACATATACGGTTAGATATACTGATAGCATTTAGTTCAGATGGATAGATAAATAGATGGACAAACTGATAGTTGGATGGAAAGACTCGAAATATGTACATATATATAATAGTGATTAATTAATTTTCACTATTAATATAAACCAACATTGCACCTACAAATTGAAAGAGCGTTACGGTATTAATTTATATTTTAATTTTGTGATTGAAATAAAAATGAAACAGCTCACAAACTAACGTCCAGAGAGAGAGAGAGAGAGAGAGAGAGAGGAGAGGAGAGGAGAGGAGAGGAGAGAGAAGAGAAATGAAAGGAAAGAGAAGAAATGAAAACAAAAGAATAAAGAAAAGATAGGAAATGAAGAGAAAGGGAAAGAGAAGTGAAGTGAGGTGGTGAGGAAAGGAAAGAGAAGAATAGAAAAGAAAACAAAAGAAAAAAGAAAAGAAAAGAATGGAAAAGGAAAAGAGAAGTGAAGTGAAGTGAAGTGAAGAGAGAGAGAGAGAGAGAGAGAGAGAGAGAGAGAGAGAGAGAGAGAGAGAGAGAGAGAGAGAGAGAGAGAGAGAGAGACACACACACACACACACACACACACACACACACACACACACACACACACACACACACACACACACACACACAAACAAACACAGTCCCTTTAACACCACGAAAACAATTCACACACAAACAATAAATAAAACAATACTATGACTTTCCAATCCACAAACCCTGACCACACGAACCAGTAAACGAAGCCGAAGCAGTCTCGATCCCATGTCTCGGTCTCCAGTACCTTTTTAACCGCCTTTTATGGATCTCAAGCCTTCTTTTAGGGGCCTCAAGTCTATTGGCGAGTCTCCTTAAACGTCTCCGGTTCATATTTGCTGCGATTGAGTTTTTGGACTTTTTAAGATTTATGCGACTTTTTTTTTGTGTGTGTGTGTGTGTGGGAGGAAGGGAGGATGGGAAATGTGGAGGAAAGGAAGAGCATGGGAGGGAAGTAATGAAGGAAAAAGGGAAATAGAGGAGGTAAAAAGGGAGGAAGAGACGTTTGGAAAGGAGATAAGAGGGAGAAAGTAACAGAGGGAAAAGCGAAGGAAAGGAGGTAAAAGAGGAGAAAGAGACTGAGAGAAGGATGGAGGAGAGGAGATAACAGGAGAGATAGAAACGGAGGAAAAGAGGAGGAAAGGAGGTAAAAGGGGAGGAAGACACGGAGGGAAGGACAAAGGAAAGGAAGATAAAGGAAAATAATTAACGAAAGAAGTAAAGAGGGAAGAAATAAGGACGGGAACACGAGAGAGAAGATAAGAAGGGAGGAATTAACGGAGGAAAAAGTTTAGGAAAGAAGGAAAAGGGGAGAAAGAGACAGTGGGAAGGACGGAGAAATGGAGATGAAAGGAGGAGAAATAATGGAGGAAGGAAGGAGAGAAGAACGAGAGTGAAGAAAGGAAGAAGAGAGAAAGTAACGAAGGTAAACAGAAGAAAGGAAAGGAAGTGGAAGGAGAGGAGATAAAAGGAAAAATAAAAGAGACAATGGAAAGGAAGGAAGGAGGAGGTGGGAGGAAGGAAACAAGGAAGAACAAGAGTGAAAAAGGAAAGGGAGAAATTATGGAAGAAAAAATGGGAAGAAAGAAAGAAAGCAAGCTACAGAAGACGTAATATGAGAAGGGAAGACAGAGGAGGTGAGGAGGAGATAGTCTAAGAAGAAAGGAAGAAAAAGAGGAAAAACGAGAGAAATATAGGTAAATAAAAGTTAGTATAAGAACGAGGAAATAGGAGGAAAAGAAATGAAGAGGAGGAGGAGGAAAAATTGTAGGAAAAATGAAAGTAAGTATTTGATTCAGACGTCTAAAAAAAAAGGAAAGCAAAACACATAATGATTTTCCAGGAAGTTTACGGTCAGAAAAACTGTGAAATAAGACGAAATAAATAAAATAATGTAAATAATGAATCATATAACTGGAAAAGAAATGAGGAGAAGCGATACATGGAGAAGAAAATGAAGGAGAGGATGATACTGAGCAGACTGAAGGAAGGAAGAAGGGAAAGAAAACGGGGTGGAGGGTAAGGAAGGAGGAACTGAGTCATGTTTTATGGGATACTCCTCTATATAATGGGAAGGAGGGGCCTGGAGAGAGAGAGAGAGAGAGAGAGAGAGAGAGAGAGAGAGAGTAGTAGTAGTAGTAGTAGTAGTAGTAGTAGTAGTAGTAGTAGTAGTAGTAGTAGTAAGAGTTATTTGGAAGAGATTTGTGTGTATTGTGTTGTGTTGTGTTATGTGTTATGTGTTGTGTTTTGCGTTGTGTGTTGCGTTGTGTGTTATGTGTTGTATGTTGTGTGTCTTGTGTTGTTTTGTTTATTAAGATTGCATATAAAAGAAAGAAGGGAAGGGGAGACGAAAAAATAAGAAACGAAGAACTGGTTTAGAGAATATAGAGGAGTGGGAGAAGGAAAGGGCGGGGCTGATGGTTAATATTACAGAGATTAAGTCCTGTTGGCAAGGGTTTCAGAGGTTATATAAGGGGGACGAAGAAGGAGAGAAGCGGAGAGGAGAGGAAAAAGGAAGTACTGAAGAGGGAGGGAAGAGGAAGAGGAAGGAAAAAGGCAAGAGGAAAGGAGAATGGAAAAGATAAGGTAGAGAAAAGAAAAAGGACTGGGAGGGGAAAGTGGAAAGGGAAGAGGAAGGGAGAAGGGAAAGGATGAGAAGAAAGAGCAAAGAAAAAGGACTTGGAAGGGAAAGGGAAAAGCGAATAGGAAGAGAGAAGGGAAAAGATGAGAAGGGAGAGGAAAGAAAAAAGACTGTGAAGGGAAAGGCGAAAGAAAAGAGGAAGGGAGAAAGGAAAGGATGAGGAGGGAGAGTAAAGAAAAAAGGACTTGGAAGGGATAGGGAAACGGTAAGAGGAAGGGAGAATGGAAAAGATGAGGAGGCAGAGGAGAGAAAAAGGACTAGGAAGGGAAAGGCGAAAGAAAAAAGGAAGGGAGAAGGGAAAAGATGAGAAGGGAGAGGAGAGAAAAAGGACTAGGAAGGGAAAGGCGAAAGAAAAGAGGAAGGGAGAAGGGAAAGGATGAGAAGGGAGAGGAGAGAAAAAAGACTGTGAAGGGAAAGGCGAAAAAAAAATGAAGGGAGAATGGAAAGGATGAGAAGGGAGAGGAGAGAAAAAGGACTAGGAAGGGTAGAGGAAGGGGGAAGAAAAGGGGAAGAAGAAGGTGTTATTGCAGGGAGTTAGGGAATTTGACAGGGGATTTAGATGGTACGTGAGGAAAGGGAGCAAAAAAGAGCTATGGAAATGGAAGAAAAAGCCTATTTGTAGAAGAGAGAGAAAAGGAGATAGGAGAGACAAAGTGAAAGGGATGAAAAGGAAAATGATCATACGAATTGTGAATCAGATTTGAAAGGTACAGAAATAAAGGAGATAAGAGAGAAAACAAACAAAAGGGCGTGAACAGGAAGAGAGAACATAAGTATTGAAAAGACTGATTTGAAGGGTACAGAGAAGAGAGGGTAAGAGAAAAAGGGTGAAAACGAGCGTAGATAGGTAATGAAAAGGAGGGAAAGAAAAGGGGATAGGATGGAGATTTAGAAACTGGGCCCAGGTAGAAAGTTTTTTTTGGGGGGGAAAGGTAGACGAAAAAAAGAGCAAAAGGGTGACGTTGTTGTGATGAGAGAGAGAGAGAGAGAGAGAGAGAGAGAGAGAGAGAGAGAGAGAGAATCAAAATCAGTGCTTACCATGACTTGATTAACTAATTATGAAAACGCTGAAGTTATCATTAAGGAGGGATGAGAGAGAGAGAGAGAGAGACTTAGTAATCAAGGAAGTGCATAAGGTTCTTTTTCTGCTTCTCTCTCTCTCTCTCTCTGAATATTTAAGGCGGGTCACCACGCTCTCAACGCCCCTCTAAAAAATGCAGATTAAGCTGATTTGATTTTTTGGTGAGTAGAAAGCCCTTGGACTAATTTTTCTCTCGGGTTTTTTTTTTCGTCATTCGTTCTCGCAAAGCTTCAATGTAGTGAGGATATATTTTCTTTGTTTCCACGCGTCTCACACCCTCCGTTATTTTTCCGTCGAATTTTATGTTGTCAAGATACGCTGTGACTAATTCTGCTTTTCCATTCTCCTCATTTTTATTTTTATTTTTTATTTGTGTTATTCGTTTTTTTTCATATACCTTTTCATTCGTTATTCGTTATTGTAGTGGTCATATTCCCTTTCGCTGCACTGTCCTCGCTCTTTCCCTATTTTCCTCCCTTCTCACACTCTCTTTTCTTTCCTTCTTTCCTTCTTTCTTTCCCATATACTCTTTTTCCCTTTTTTTCCTGGCCAGGGTCGATGCAGTGCTTTTTATTCCCTTTCTCTCCCCTGTCCTCGCTCTTTCCCTATTTTCCTCTCTTCTCACACTTTCTTTTCTTTCCTTCTTTCCTTCTTTCTTTACCATATACTCTTTTTCCCTTTTTTTCCTGGCCAGGGTCGATGCAGTGCTTTTTATTCCCTTTCTCTCCCCTGTCCTTGTTCTTTTCTTGTTTTCCTCCCTCTTCATACTTTCTTTTCTTTCTTTCCTTTTTCCTTCTTTTTCTCCCATATACGTTTTTCCCTCTTTCCTGCTCAGAGTTAATGCAGTCCTCTTTATTCCCTCTCTCTCCCCTGTCCTTGTTCTTTTCCTATTTTCCTTCCTCCTCACAATTTCTTTCCTTTCTTTCCTTTTTCCTTCTTTTTCTCCCATATACGTTTTTCCCTCTTTCCTGCTCAGAGTTAATGCACTGCTTTTTATTCCCTCTCTCTCCCTTGTCCTTGTTCTTTTCCTATTTTCCTTCCTCCTCACTTTCTTTCCTTTCTTTCCTTTTTCCTTCTTTCTCTCCCATATACTTTTTTCCCTCTTTCCTGCTCAGAGTTAATGCACTGCTCTATATTCCTTTTCTCTCCCTTGTCCTTGTTCTTTTCCTATTTTCCTTCCTTCTTGCTCTCTTTCTTTTTTTCCCTTTTTCTCTTCTCGCACAAATGTCTTTCCCGTGTACTTTTTTTTCCCATTTTCCTGCTCAGAGTTAATGCAGTAGTCTTTATTCCTGTTCTCTCCCCTGTCCTCACTCACCTCCTATTTTCCTTCCTCTTCACTCTTTCTTTTCTTTCTTTTTCTTTCTTTTTTTTTTCTTTTTTTTGCTCTCGCCGCTCCATTCTCTTTTCCGTATGCCTATTTTTTCTTTGCCATTCTTTCAAGCGAGATTTAATGTGGTATCTTTATTCCCTTTCTCTCTCCCCTGTCCTCACTTTTCTTCCTTCCTCTACGCTTTGGTATTATTATTATTATTATTATTATTATTTTGCTTGCCGTATACTTTTTTCCCATATTTTTTTCCCCTGCCAAGAGTTCATGCACTGCCCTTTATTCCCTTTCCCTCCTCTGTCCTCATTTTTTTTCCTCCCTCTTCGCTTTTTTTCCTTTTTTTTTTTTGGTTAACAGCACAAATGTATCTTTCCCGTCGACCCTCTTTTCGTATTTTTTTTTTTTCATGCCCAAATTTAATGCATTGCTCTTTATTCCCTTTCCCTTCTCTGTCCTCATTTTTTTCCTCCCTCTTCGCTTTTTTTCCTTTTTTTTTTTGGTTAACAGCACAAATGTATCTTTCCCGTCGACCCTCTTTTCGTATTTTTTTTCATGCCCAAATTTAATGCATTGCTCTTTATTCCTTTTCCGCTTTCTTCCCTTTCTCTCTCTCTCCTGTCCTCACTCCTCACCATTTTTCCTCACCTCTCACAAATGACTCCTGCAATTGTCAGTTAGTTTTTCCCTCGTTATTCTTATCCTGCACAGATATTTATTTATTCCCTCCCCTTTCACCGTTTTCACACTCTCTCTCTCTATATTTTTTCTTTCCTCGATTCACAAAATGACTTCTGACCATATATTTTTTTCCCGTCATTCTTTATCCACGCGGAGTTTATGTTAACGGTATATATTTCAATTCTTTTCAGCGTCCTCGTTTTTATTATATTTTTACTCGGTTTTTATTTCTCTTCTTATGATTTTTACTGTCTTTTTTTTTTATTGCAGTAACTACCTACCCATCAACCTACCTACCTACCTACCTACCTACCTACCTACCAACCCACCTATGATATGCAGTGACGATCTGTATTTTTTCCTCTCCATCGTTCTCACTCATTACCATTTTTGCCCTTTTTTTTACAGCAAAGGAGACAGTTCAAGGGCGTAAACAAAAATACAACAATAATGAAAGAAAAAAGCCCGCTACTTACTGCTCCTGAATAGAGTACGGAGGAGTGGCCAAAAAGAGAGATCAATTTCGGGAGGAGAGGTGTTCTGATACCCACCCATTTACCGCTGTTTTTCGCCAGTCTTTTTTTTTTTACAAAGATTTAATGTACTGACGAATTTTTCCTTTCCTTTCCATCGTCCTCATTCTTGATTTTTCTTGCATTCGCTTACAAATGTCTCGTTCCTCCCCATGCCAGTTTTCTTTAGCTATTCTTAACATGCACAGATTTTACTTAGTGACAATCTTTACTCCATATCCACCGTTCTCACACTTCTCTTTCGCTCCACTGTCCTCGCTCTTTTCCTATTTTCCTCCCTCCTCACTTTCTTTCCTCTCTTTCCTTTTTCCTTCTTTCTCTCCACTAAGTGCCTCCCGCCCATATATGAATTCTTCTTCTTCATTTTTTTCCTGAGTAGAGTTGATGTAGTTCCTATATTCCGTCATCGTTTTTTTTTCTACTTTTCTCCTCTTCTTATGTTATTAAATGTCTTCGTCTCATGTTCTATTTTTTCATCATTCATTCTTTTCTTCACATATTTAGCGTAGTGACAATATTCCCTTGCTTATCACCGTCATCGTTCTTCTTTTTTTATTCTACTTCCATCCTCTTCTTTTGTTTTTCTTTTTTCATCATGCATCCTTTCCCGCACATATTTACCGTGGTGACTATATTTCCTTGCTCTCCACCGTAACCTCACTCCTCCCTATTTTCGCTCGCGCCCCACAAATGCCTCCCGCCCTGTAGCATTGTCAGCCGGAAGATTATTTCGCGGGGGAAGCTCATATTGTTGCTCCCGCCACACCTGCCGCTCGCGTTGTTCCCCCCACGCCTTCCCCCCACGCGTGCCTTCCCTGTATTGCCCACGCCCTAATACCGCCGCCTCCGCTCCTACGCCTCCTATGGCCTCTGTTTTTTCCCTACGGGTCTTACTGGTGGATTTTTCGTTCCCTGCATAAAATTTTGGGTCATAACAGATGTTTTTTGTTATTGATTTTGATGGTTTTTGATGAGGTACATTATATGATTTCACCTTTCAATTAGTAATCTAGCGTTCTATTGTTATATTTTTTTTATCTCATTGACTTTGAGTTTTAAATTTCATAATAGAAGTTTTTTCCTGGTCTTGGGCGAGATGCATAATGTGATTTCACCTTTTAGTTGGCTCTCCAGGGTTTTTTGTTTATACTTTTTTGTTTATCTTATGTCGCCACTTAGAATATTATCTAATAATAACTAACTAATGGAGAGCATACGCCCGGGGGTGCGTTGCATCACTCACTCGCCACCTATACTGCCTGGTACTACTGGTAACAGGCCTCGACTCAGTTTCACGGAGTGGTCGTTGGTTCGACACAAAGTCATCCCAGCGATACCCCGTGATCCTGCGAAGGCACCTGGCACCAAGGCACCGACACGCCTGTGCAAGTAACTATTTAGCGTCCATGTCTCACAGCCATACAGCAAGACAGGGAGCACATGCGAATCTTTGCTCGCCTGCATATATATCGGCAACACCATATACTCGTATTGAGCGAGTCCATTAGGCCAATCCGTCGAGTGACTTCCTGGTAAAATGGATGTTTTTTTTGTTGTTGTTATTGATTTTGATGGCCTTGGATGAGATGCATAATGTGATTCAATCTTTTAATTGGCAGTCCAGCGTTTGCTTCCATTCTTTTGTTTCCTTTGAGCTTCCTCCTTTACGGGAAAAAAAGGTCCGATAGGAATGGCGTATGTAATATCTGCTGGACGTGCACTTTTTTTCTCTCAGGTTCTGATCCCGTCGCCCCTCGAGCAGATCAAAGAACCTCGATTGTTAATCACAGAGTTCCGTCGTAAAAGGTGCAGGTTCGGCCCGGAGATAAGGTTTGGCTCTCAGCGGAGAGTCGGACAGCCCGGGACGGTATAAAGGAAGCGTATCATCATCATCAGCAGCCTTGGAGTGCTAGAGAGAGAGAGAGAGAGAGAGAGAGAGAGAGAGAGAGAGAGAGAGAGAGAGAGAGTTTAATGCCTCGATCAAGAAAAAAAACATGTTATGCGTCGAACCCTCACGAACGGCCATCAGCACTCCGTTTTCTTTATCGCCGATCCACACCCCATTTTTCCGCTTCGATCGACACTCCGTTTTCTTTTCCTGTCTGATGCAAGGATTTAGTTGATGTAATGCAGTCACCTTTTTATGTCATCGCGAAGAGGTAGAATTGCAAGGAATGATACACGTCTTTTGCTTCTACCTTGCAGAATGTTGGTTTTTCTATAGCTTTATTTTCGTGGTGTTTTAAAGCTCTTTCTTGTTAAGTATGATTGAAAACTTTATCTCAGAATATATTTTGTTGTTTTACTTGTTGCTTTTATTATTACTATCACTATTATTACTACAACAACAACTACTACTACTACTACTACTACTACTACTACTACTACTACTACTACCATCATTGTTATTCTTATGGCTCTTATTTTTATTCTCGTTGCCGCTGGTAATTTCCTTTAATTGCATCTCCCACGCGCGTTTCATCATGCTGATATAATTACTTCTCATTATTGCGTGTTGCCTCATTTTTTCACATTACAAAACAACAACACCCACAGAGAGAGAGAGAGCAGACACATTTCGTACCTCATTTTAATTTCAACGTTGCATCATTCCTACGCTTTATGCAATTACTTTTATTATTATTATTATTATTATTATTATTATTATTATTATTATTATTATTATTGTTAGTCATTGTCGCCGCCCCCGCCTGTCAGTCTGGCAATAATGTGTTCCTGATGAAGTTGACGCGAAGGCTGAAGCGTTTTTAATTATCTGAAAGGCCTTTACCAATCAGTTACAATCTCTCTGCGTCAGCCTTCTATTCACTCCTCTGTCCGCCTCTTCCTCTTCTTCCTCCTCCTCCTTCTCCTCCTCCTCACCCTGTTCTCATTTTTACTTCTTTTTCCTCTCTCCATCTTTCTCTATTCCTTATTTTTGCCCTCCTCCACTTTTTTCCTCTTCCCCTTCTTCTTCACCCTATGCTCAATTTTTACACTATTTTCCTCTCTCCATCTTTCTTTTTTCCTTAATTTTGTCCTCATTCACTTTATTTTCCTCTTCCTCCTCTTCTTCCTCATTCCCCTCCTCCTCCTCCTCCTCCTCTTCCTCCTCCACCTCCTCGTTCTCCTCCTCCTCCTCTTCCTCCTTCTCCTCCTGTTGGTTCATACAGTATAATCATAATAGGTGAAGTACCCGCCTCCCGTTTTCTTTGTGTCATCGGTCCCATTTTCATCCTCATAGAAAACGCACAATAGTAATCGCAGAAGGGAAACTGATGTATTCCCAAGCGAGTGAGAGGTATACGTTTTCTTTTCGATTGTTTCTCTCTAAAGGAAAACGGAGAAAGCATGGTATTGGACTCTCCTCTCCCTCTTCCTCTACATTCAGTTTTTGTGGTGCTTTAAGACAAAATTCTGCAGCTTAGAAAGAGAGAAGTGCTGGTAAATGTATTGAGGAGAAGGAACATAATGGCACTCCCCACACTGCCTCCAGGTCTTCTTTTGGTCTGCCTGGGTTGAGGGTGACTTACTGACTCGTGAAAGCAACCATTTTGAGAACTGACTGAGATGAGAAAAATAATAATCTAAGAGAAAGTAGAATATTTAGAATAGCTTGATATGGTTTTCACTTTCCTTGTAGTTTCCATTTTTTTCTACTCTCTCCTTACAGTGTATGAATATATTACTTTAAGATACAAAAGAAAAACACTAAAAACCAAAATGACTATAAATGCATTGTGAAATAAAACTTATCGAAAAAGTGAATGTGTCCGTCGTTGTCTAACATGGTCAGATGTTTGCACGAGTCAACGTCATGAATATTTAGTTTGGGCTGGTCAGTGTCCCTGCTCGGGGGAAGTGTACACCGAGTATTATTCATGTGTGTGTGTGTGTGTGTGTGTGTGTGTGTGTGTGTGTGTGTGTGTGTGTGTGTGTGTGAGATCGTATTGAGATACAGTATTAGAAAACTTCTCCTGTTTTAAATAACGGTTTATTTTTTTAAATTTTTACCACAAGCATGTGGTGAGGATGTCAAGGTCACAAAAAGCTTCACATGCCTTGGCAGCGCAGCGTAGTGCATAACAATTTTGAGTCTTACCATGAAGTCACTCTACGGATTGGCCTGGCCAACGGTATTATATTATGGATCGCTCAAAACGAGTATATGGCGTTGTCGATATCTATGCAGACGGACAAAGATTGGAATCCTTAAGTCGCTTGTGCTCCCTGTCTTGCTGTATGGCTGTGAGACATGGACACTGAATAGTGACTTGCAGAGGCGTGTCGATGCCTTTGGTACGAAGTGCCTTTGCAGGATCACGGGGTATCGCTAGGATGATTTTGTGTCGAACTAGCGACTACTGCATGAAACGGAATCGAGGTCTGTTACCAGCTTAGTCCGTGATCGCCAACTCGGCCACATGGGCATGTGGCGCGCCTCCCGGACGTCGATCCTGCTCGCAGGGTTGTGTGTACGAGACAACCCTGGGTGGAGGAGACCCTCGTAACTCGTGGCTGGGCAAGTGAACCGATTCTGCCGGGAAGGCCTTGGGATGGACAGGGGCTGTGAGTGAGTGAAGGGACCCGCCCCTGGGCGTATGCTCTCCATTAGATAGTTATTTTGTTTTTAATGCAGGACAATGATAAATCATGGCAATATGTTACTTTGTTTCATTTTATGGTAAAAAGAACTATATGTCCATCCATTCATCCAAACATTGATACATCGATCCTTGTTGACTATTCATCAATGTGTCGGGTTATTTATATTTGTTCACTGCATCATGCCCGGTACACTTTGTAGTCCCTCGCATCACCCACTCACCCACACTCCCCCACATTGCTGTACAAACACCCGATAAATGAAACAGTACGTGTTAACGGACACTGTTTGGTTCAACACTTCAGTTTAAAAAAAAAAAAAGAAACATGACTGGCTTGTATTATGGATCCTTTATCAGCTATCAAATAATGTTGTGACGGGCGTGGGGGGACGTGTCGGGACCACACCGTCCCCGGGGACAGTGGTGGTGTGGCTGTCAGTGTTGAAAGGGACAGCAAACTGTGTTAGTGTTACTCACAGTGAATGGCTGTCACAGATCCATTAACAAATCACATTTTATTGCTGGTTAAAACAGTGTTTATGATCTACCTTGAAATCTAGTATTACTATGCAGGAAAACAACACACACTTGGTCTGCAGCGCAAGACAACCTGCAAGTCTCCTTATATGCTTACTTTGGACCTTATTTACATTAGCCTTTGCTCAGTTCAATTCAGTTCAGCTGATCGGACGAAGTATAGACTTTTTAGAGGCACTTCTGCCACTAGAATTTTCACTGTTGGCTCCGCTCCTGTATTTTAGTTGCTCTTTTCCGGATTTCATACACCAGCTCTTTTTTATTCTCAGTGTTTTCTGTACTGAATGAAAACTTTCCCATATGTTTAATTTGCTCCAACCTTAGGTCTGTCGTAAAGCTGCCTTTGTCGTATACTCCTGAGAACTACTGGTGAGTTGGTTTCACAGGCGCTTGCATTTCACCCACTTCCAGTATTGCCAACACGGACCGCGCGGAGCTCAATTTGTGCCGCGCTAGGTAACTGCCGCCCCCACCCTCATTACACCTCCCTGACACACACACACACACACACACACACACACACACACACACACACACCTGTACGTACATACCTGCGGCTCGATTGCTGTGAGACATTGTGAGTAATTTGTCCATCCTCCGAGCAGCCATGTACCCTCCAGGCCACACTCCCGGTAGGCGAAGGCTGTGTGAGAGAGAGAGAGAGAGGGAGAAGGGGGAGGGAAGGAAAGAAGGGTGAGAAAGAAGTTTAGGGAAGAAATGAAGGAGGGAAAAAGTTAGAATGGGAAAAGAGGAAAAAAGAGAATGAGGGAGACAAGGAGAGAGAAGGGAAGGGAATGAGAGAGAGAGAGAGAGAGAGAGAGAGAGAGAGAGAGAGAGAACGTTAATTACACTTTTTCTTAAGAGCTGAAAAATCTAGGCAAATAAGGGGTGCTAATGACGCTGGAAGATTAATGATGATGGTGTTGATGATGATGATGATGATGGTAATGATGATAGGTAATTAATTCGTCGATGCTGAAAAAAAAGTTCAATTAATACGGTGGTAGCGGTGATGATGGTATTTGTGCTATTAAACAAAGATAGCGATATTATTAGTGTTGATAATGAAGGTGATAATGGGGGTGGTTTCAGCTTGTTATCCGTACATTATAAGTAATTCAATATAGCGTATAATCACCTTTGTAATAATTATGATATGCTAGCGCCAGTAATAGTGTTATGATACAGTCCTTAACCTCATAAACACATCAAACCGATCTCCTTTCCTTCCTCTCTCGCCTCCCTTTCTCTCCTTCCTTTCCTCTCTCCTTCCCATCCCTTTCTCTCCTTTCCTTCCTCTCTCGCCTCCCTTTCTCTGCTTCCTTTCCTCTCTCCTTCCCCTCCCTTTCTCTCCTTTCCTTCCTCTCTCTCCTCCCTTTCTCTCCTTCCTTTCCTCTCTCCTTCCCCTCCCTTTCTCTCCTTTCCTTCCTCTCTCTCCTCCCTTTCTCTCCTTCCTTTCCTTCCTCTCTCTCCTCCCTTTCTCTCCTTCCTTTCCTCCCTCTATCCCCTCCCTTTCTCTCCTTTCCTTCCTCATTCTCCTCCCTTTCTCCTTTCCTTCCTCTCCTTCCTTCCTTCCTCTCTCCTCCCTTTCTCCTTCCTCTCTCTCCTCCCTTTCTCTCCTTCCTTTCCTTCCTCTCTCTACTCCCTTTCTCCTTCCTTCCTCCTTCCTCCTTTCTCCTCCTCCTTTCTCCTTTCCTTCCTCTCCTCCCTTTCTCTCCTTCCTTTCCTTCCTCTCCTCCTTTCTCTCCTTCCTTTCCTCCTTCCCTCCCTTTCTCCTTTCCTCCTCCTTCCCTCCCCTTCTTCCTTTCCTCCTCCTTTCCCTCCCTTCTCCTTCCTTCCTTTCCTCCCTCTTTCCCCTCCCTTTCTCCTCCTCCTTTTCTCCCTCCTTAACCTCCCTTTCTCTCCTTCCTTCCCTCCCTTCATTATCTCATTCTTAACCAACCTTTCCTTCATTGTAGCATCTCTCACTCCTCTCTCCTTTCAGTCTCACCCTTCCTATCTTTCCCTCTTCATTTCCTCCCATCCATTCCTTTCTCCTTCCCTCCTTCCTTCCTTCCTTCCTTCCTTCCCTTTCTGCCAGCGGTGATTGAGTAATACTTCAACACATTCACGGCTTCAATTTTAGCAAGTCTCCCCAAGATTATCCCGCTCCGTGCTCACGTTTTCTTTTACTTCTGGTCTCTGATACTGCTTCTGAGATTATTATTATTATCATTATTATTATTATTCCTGCTCTCTCTCTCTCTCTCTCTCTCTCTCTCTCTCTCTCTCTCTCTCTCTCTCTCTCTCTCTCTCTCTCTCTCTCTTTATGGGATTAACACCTTTTTTTTTAATGGAAAGTAATTTGGTCTCGAGGTCCTTTAATTCGGCAGTAATGAGGCTTCCTAGGAATTGATGTCGTCTCTCTCTCTCTCTCTCTCTCTCTCTCTCTCTCTCTCTCTCTCTCTCTCTCTCTCTCTCTCTCTCTCTCTCTCTCTCTCTCTCTCTCTCTCGAACACGTCTTTTTCAGCCATTGCAAGCTATTTTTTTTTTTTTTTACGGTGCTTGATTAAGAAGAAAAGTAATCATGAGTGAAGAGATTTTTTTTTTCTTAACTTTCTGAATGCTTTTATTATCCTTTTATTCGGGGCATCCTTTTCTTCCGTGTACCCAAGCCTCCTTTTTTTTCTTTTTTTTTGTCTTTTTTTCCCTTGATTTCTTTCTTTTTCAATTTCTTCCTTCATTTTTTCTTTCTTTCTTTCTTTTCCTTTTTACTTTTATTCGTCATTCTATACAAACTTCCTTTCTTCCTTTTTGCTTACTTCTTTTCTCTCTTACTCTCTTCATTTCTTCCTTATTTTTTTCTCTCCTTTATTTCCTCCTTTTCTTCTCTCCTTTTCTTCCGTTGTCCGTTCACTCGTTCGTTCCTTCCTTCCTTTCTTCTTTACTCACTTTTTTTCTTTTCTTTATTCTTTCCTTCATTTCTTCTTTCATCCTTCCTTCATTCATCCCCTCTTTCACTTTTTGCTTATGTTCCTTCCTTTCTCTCCTCATTTATTTGTAGTCTTCTTAATTCCTCTTTTTTATCATTCTTCCCTTTCTTTCACTTATTATTTTTTTCATTCATGCATGTTTTCGTTTCACCTTTCTCCATTCCTTCCTTTCTTCCTTCCGACAATTCTCTATATCCTTCTTCCTTCATCTTTTATTCATCCTTCCATTCAGCGTTCCTCATCGTTACCTCCCTCCTGTCAGCCTCTGTCTTCTCCCTCCCTCCTTCCCTCCTTTCCTCCGTTCCACCTTTCTGCCTTGTCGCCCAGAAAAAGAAAGTTACTCCTATTAATATTTTTCTCCCGCGGTTTCTGAGGAATTATAATTATTTCGAGTTCTCATTGTTTGTTTTTTTCCTTTGTCGTTGTTGTTAGTTGTGGTGGTGGTGGTGGTGATGGTGGTGGTCGTAATTGTGATGGTTTTTATATTGTGTATTTATGGTTTTCTGATGATGATGAAAGTGTTGTTATTAGTGGTTGTGGTAGTAGTAGTAGTAGTAGTAGTAGTAGTAGTGGTAGTAGTAGTAATAATAGTTGTTGCTGTAGTAGTAGTTGTTATAGAGGTGATAGTGGTAGTAGTAGTAGTTGTGGTAGAGATGATAAAAGTCTTAATTGTTGTTGGTGGTGGTGATGGTGATGGCGGTGATGGTGGTTGCGGTGGTGGTGGTGGTGTTTTTTGGTTTATACGTTATGAGTTTGTCACACGGCTGAGAAACTTTTCATATTAATTCCAAAACATCTGAGCCTGTGTGTGTGTGTGTGTGTGTGTGTGTGTGTGTGTGTGTGTGTGTGTGCGCGCGCGCGAGTAATTACACACACACACACACACACACACACACACACAATTTCCATACACCATGACGAGCTATCACTTGAGCCTTGGCAGATGAAGAGAGCAAGATTAGAGAGAGAGAGAGAGAGAGAGAGAGAGAGAGAGAGAGAGAGAGAGAGTTTATCCTCCCCTCTTTTTCTCAATGCTGAATGGGAAGAAGAGGAGGAAGAGGAAGAGGATTAGAAGGACGAAAAGTAGGAGAAAGAAGTAGAAGAAGAAAAAGGCGTGGAAGAAGAAGCAGAAGACGATAAAGAAAATAGATAAAAAGAAGAATAGGAGAATGAGTTGTAGAATCAGAAACAGGAATAAGAGGATAAAGAGGAAGAGGAGGAAGAAAAAGACGAGGAAGACTAAGATGAAAATAGGAATAATGAAGAGGAGATGAAGAACAAGGACGAAGAAAGAGGAATAAGGGAAAACAACGACGAAGATAAAAAAGGAAGAGAGGACAAGGAGGAAGAGATCAAAAAAGAGGAGTAAGAGGAAGATCAAGAGAGGTGGCATCATCTTCATCAGCGGCTTATACGTGTCGACCCCTACCTTTCACCTCCTTCCCTTCTTCCTCCTCCCTCTCTCTCTTCATTGCTATTCATGTCTCCTTCTAACACATACTTTCCCCCTTTCCTCCTTCCTTGCACTCCTTTCTATCTATTCTATTACGTGTCTTTATTTCTACCTTTCACCTCCTTCACTTCTTCCTCCTCCCTCTCCCTCTTCATTGCTATTCATGTCTCCTTCTAACTCATTCATTCCTCCTTTCCTCCTTCCTTGCACTCCCTTCTATCTATTCTATTACGTGTCTTTATTTCTACCTTTCACCTCCTTTACTTCTTCTTCCTCCCCTCTCTCTTTTCATTCCTGTACATGTCTCCTCCTAACACATACTTTCCCCCTTTCCTCCTTCCTTGCACTCCTTTCTATCTATTCTATTACGTGTCTTTATTTCTACCTTTCACCTCCTTCACTTCTTCCTCCTCCCTCTCCCTCTTTTCATTCCTATTCATGTCTCCTTCTAACTCATTCATTCCTCCTTTCCTCCCTCCTCTCTCCCCTTTCTATCTGATTTTGTACGTGTTTTTATTCCTACCTTTTACCTTCTTTCCATCCTTCCTTCTTCTCCCTTTCTTTTCATCCCTACATATGTTCACTCCTACCTTCTACTTCCCTTTCCATCCTTCTCTCCTTCCTCCTCCCTTTTTCTCTTCATTCCTTCACGTGATCACTCCTTTCACTTTCGCTCCCATCCTTCCCCCCTCTTCCCCTTCCTATCCATTCTTACACGTTTCTACTTCTTCTTTTTACCTCCTACCCTTCCTTCATCTTCCTCCTTCTCTCTCTTCTGTTTACATGAGGAGAAAGGAGAGCAGGGATGGGAGGGGGATGAGCCTGCCTGAGAAGCCTTAACATCTTTTATTGCCAGCATCCCTTTACCTGCCTGATCTGTGCGCCTTCCCTCATCTCCTGTACTACCTGGTGCTGGGGTCAATTTGCAGGTGTTTTGGGATGTTGATGAGTTTTGTTTTTAATTTGTCTTTGTTTTGCATTTTTTGTTTTGTTTTTAATTTCTTTGTTTTGCATTTTTTCGTTTTGTTTGGTTTGGTTTATCTTTGTCTTTGTGTTTTCTTTTTTTTGTTCGTATTTCATCCTTAGATATTCTCTTTCATCCCTCTTATCTTTTTTTATTCTCATATTTATTGTTTCTTCTTCTTCTTCTTCTTCTTCATCTTCTTCTTCTTCTTCTTCTTTCACCATTAATTCACTTTTCCTCTTATTCATGAAGCTCTTTATCCTTACTATATTCTCTCTCTCTCTCTCTCTCTCTCTCTCTCTCTCTCTCTCTCTCTCTCTAATAATATGTTTTTTCAAGATATATGGTGAAAAAACTCTACGGATGATGGAGGTCACACTTCACTATATCCGTAGACACACTCTCTCTCTCTCTCTCTCTCTCTCTCTCTCTCTCTCTCTCTCTCTCTCTCTCTCTCTCTCTCTCTCTCTCTCTCTCTCTCTCTCTCTCTCCCACCCCCCCAAGCCTCCGGAGGGCCTATTCTCTGCCCTTCCTAATCTGGCCTTCAGTTTTCCTCTGTCGGCGAGGCGATGAACTAAAATCAAGTTAATGGACTGTCTTTGAAAAGTCTGATGGGGCAGATGACATGATAACGAGGGGGGGGGGGAAGGTGAAGGGCTTTGAAGGGGAAGATATGGAGAAGGAGGAGGAGGAGGAGGAGGAGAAGACGGAAGAGTATTAGAATCAGAATGAAGGCGAGAGAGAGAGAGAGAGAGAGAGAGAGAGAGAGAGAGAGAGAGAGAGAGAGAGAGAGAATGTAGGAAAGATAAGAAGCTTCATGAATAAGAGATAAAGGGATATAACATTGGGGGAAGAAGAGGAAAAAAAAAATGAAGAAGAAACAATAAAAGGCAGAGGAAAAGTCGGAAGAAGAAATATGATAAAGATGAGAAGAAAGAAGAGAAAGAGAGAGATGCATAAAATAAAAAGATAAATAGGCTGGGAAAATGAAATGGGAAAATATAAATCCTGCTAAAGCTGAGAATAGAAATAATATGCGAAGGAAATTCTACAAAGCGATGAGAAGAAAGAGGAGGAGGAAGAGGAAGAAGAGGAAGAGGAGGAGGAAAAAGAAACTAATTGAAGCGTCTGTGGTGTTATTAAGACAAGACATAGAAGTGAAAGAGAAGATGTATAGAAGTGTGGATGTTAAATAGAGGCTGGAGATGAGGGAGGGAGACGAGGGATGAAGAGGAGGAGGAGGAGGAGGAGGCGAAGGAGAAGAATGATGAGGTGGTGTTTTTGATAGTGGAGAATAAAAAGAGGAAAAATATAAGGGGAAAACGGAGATGATAGGGAGGAGGAGGAGGAGGAGGAGGAGGTGAAGAGGTTAAAGCACTGAGGAAGAAAAATATAAGAGGAAAAATTTGGCGTGTTGATAATGAAGTGGTTAAGAGGAAAGAAAATATGGCGTAATAGAAAAATGATAGGAAACACGAGGAGGGGAAAAATGGACGAAGAAAACGGAGGAAGCGTGAGAGGGAGATAAGTCGATGGAGAGAACATGGAGATGAGGAAAGCGAGAAGGAGAAAGGAGGAAGAGGAGCAGGAGGGGAGAAGAAGAACAAGAAGAAGAAGAATGGAGGAGGAGGAGGAGGAGAAACATGAACGGAGGCGAGGGAGGAGGAAGAGAAGGAGGAGGAGGAGGAGGAGGAGGAGGTAGGAAGAAGAAAGAGGGTGACAGGAGTTGTTATGGTCATCGTGAAGAAAATATATGAGGCAGTAAAGATGAAGAGGTTGCATAAGTACGATTGTAGTAGTAGTAGTAGTAGTAGTAGTAGTAGTAGTAGTAGTAGTGGTAGTAGTAGTAGTGGCAGAGGTAGTAGCAACATCAGCAGTGGTTTTAAGTGAAGGTACAACGGGGACAGTGAAGTGCTTTGATAGCTTTTTTTTTATAACAAAGGAGACAGCTCAAGGGCATGAAAAAAAGGAAACAATAATAAAAAAAAAAGCCTATTACTCGCTGCTCCTAAAAAGAATCCAAAGAGGTGGCCGAAAGAGAGGTCAATTTCGGGAGGAGAGGTGTCCAGATGTTTTGTGATTTCCTTTTGTTGTTGTGTTGCCCTCAAGCTGTTTCCGTTGCTGTATAAAAAAAGAATGAGGATGTTGATAGCAGTGCCAGTGATGATGAAAGCTACCCCACTCCTTTACCGTAAGCACAACAACAAACAACAACAACACAACAAAACCGAGACTCACCGTGCGGGTATAGGTCCAGGGCCGGCAAGTCCTTGAAGATGGTTCCGCACTGCCGCCGCACCGTGTCCCCCGCGGGCGTGGCCGGCCAGCAGTAAAAGGTGTCCCAGCTGGCGTTACAGTGCACACCTGGAACAACCAAACATATGGCTCTTATCCTTCTTATGTTTATTTGTTTAAGGTGACAGACAGATACATTACAGTGCACACCTGAAACACAAACACCTGCCTTTCATCACTCTTATGTTTATTTGTTTAAGGTGACAGATTGATAGGTTACATTGAACACCTGAAACACGAACACCTGACTCTTATTTCCCTTATATATAATTATTTAAGGTGACAGACAGATACATTACAGTGCACACCTGAAACACAAACACCTGCCTTTCATCACTCTTATGTTTATTTGTTTAAGGTGACAGATTGATACATTACATTGAACACCTGAAACACGAACACCTGCCTTTCATCACACTTATAATTATTTGTTGAAGGTGACGGACAGATGCGTTACAGTGCACACCTGAAAGACGAGAACACCTGGCTTTTATCCCCCTTATAATTATTTGTTGAAGGTGACAGGCTGATTCTGTTATTAATCTCACCCAAATTAACACAGCATCCCTTTCCTTTATTAACTTCAACCCATTATTATCATTCAGAAGTCATCATACAGCGTCTTGTTGTGTTGTTAATCTGTGCCGCCGTAACCAGCCAGCCAGCCAGTCAGCGGTAGGAACAAGTCGAGAGGTGAAAGTGTCGCGTGCCAACAAAGCAACGTTCATTTCCTCTCCTTTTCCACGAAGCTTCAGCAAGTCAATGGCGGGCGTGGCCTTGGGGTAGGAAGATCAAGGGTATTGCAGGGGAGCGTATCCTGACTACGCCTTTTTACCTTCAATTTCCAGCCGCATAAAGACCGTGATCTGCTTATATTGGCGGTGGAGTGAGTGGAGTGTGTGGCTGTGGTGGGGAGAGAGAGTGGACGATAATATTTCAAAGTGTCACCTGTTTCTCTTTCCTTATTAATGGTCTTGGATATTGCAGACTGACTTCTCTTCTTCCTCTTTGTTTATCAGTTATCAACAACCTTCCAGACTGACTCCTCTTCTTCCTCTTTACTACTCCTTTTCCTCTTTACTTATCAATAATCAGGAGGATAACAAACTAACGCCTCTCCTTCCTCTTTACTTTCCAGTGATTAAGAACATTTGAGACTGACGCCTTTTCCTCTGTACTTCTCAATCATCAGGAATGCTTCAGTCTGACACCTCTTGCTCCTCTTTACCTGTCAATCACCAGGTACATTGCAGCCTAACACCTCCTCTTCCTCTTTACTTTTCAGTGATCAAGAACATTTTAGACTAACACTGCTTCCTCTTAATTTGTCTGTGATGAAGAGTATATTTCAAACTGTCTCCTCTTCTTCCTCTTTACTTTTCAATGATCGGGAACACTGCAGACTAACACCTCTTCTTCCTCTTTACTTTTCAGTGATCAAGAACATTTTAGACTAACACTGCTTCCTCTTAATTTGTCTGTGATGAAGAGTATATTTCAAACTGTCTCCTCTTCTTCCTCTTTACTTTTCAATGATCGAGAACACTTCAGACTAACACCTCTTCTTCCTCTTTACTCTTCAATGATCAAGAACATTTTAGACTAACACTACTTCCTCTTAATTTGTCAGTGATGAAGAGTATATTTCAAACTGACTCCTCTTCTTCCTCTTTACTTTTCAATGATCAAGAACATTTTAGACTGACATTACTTCCTCTTAATTTGTCAGTGATGAAGAGTATATTTCAAACTGACTCCTCTTTCTCCTCTTTAGTTTTCATTGATCAAGAACACTTCAGACTAACACCTCTTCTTCCTCTTTACTCTTCAATGATCAAGAACATTTTAGACTAACACTACTTCCTCTTAATTTGTCTGTGATGAAGAAGAGTATATTTCAAACTGTCTCCTCTTCTTCCTCTTTACTTTTCTATGATCAAGAACACTTCAGACTGACACCGCTTTTTCCTCTTGCCAATCATCCTCTTGTCTTCCTCTTACCAATCATCAAAAGCTTTTCAGACTGGCACCTCTTGCTCTTTACTTCTTGGCGGTATAAAGGCTATCATACTTTTTTCAGGGAGGACTAAAAATATTAAGTCCTGTGCCCATCGCTTCCCTGAACTGCCTAGCGGAGAAACCAGCGAAATGACGGGGAGTTTGAGCTTGACATGACACCCGTCCCTTTTAACGTTCTGCGATATAAAAGTCTCAAGTTATTATTGTTATTATGAAAGTTAATTAAAAGTCACAGGCCGCCGCGTATCCCTGACTTGCTCCGGACAATAACATGGGAATCTAACCTTGATATCGCTATTTTTCACCGTAATCCTTTAATGCAACAATGGCAATGAGTTGATTGAATTAGAGAAAAACAAAAGGGAATCACTCACGCTAATTAGTTGCCCTGGTGAGAGATCAAGACTTTTTCAGGGGAATCGAACCCTATTGATATCGTTTTCTCTTATTATTTTGATGCAATAATAGTAGAAAGTTGTTTTGAAATAGAGAAAAGGTAAAAAGGAAAAGAACAACCTCGCTCTCCCGCGCCTACTCACTCACACTCTCCCCCTTCTCCCCCTCTACTCTCCCTAACTCCCCCTTTCACACCCCTCTCAAGCTCACACCTCTTCCCACGCTCCCAGTACCTTTAAACACCCTTCTCCTATGCCCACCCACTCCCACTCTCCCTCTCCCAACCCACTCCTTCCCTTCTTTACTCTCCCCAACTCGTCCTTCACCCTTCGTACCCCTCTCAAGCTCTTACTCTCCCTCTCCCCACTCCCTCAATACCCTACAATACCCCTCTCCAATACCAACCCACTCATCTCCTTCATTCTTTCCAACTCCTCCTTTACCCTTCCTACCAATCTCACGCCCTTCCTCTCCCTCTCCCCTCTCCCGCAATACCCTACAACACCCCTCTCCAATACCAACCCACTCCCACTCCCACTCCGTCTATACTTCCCCAACTCCTCCTTCGCGCTTCCTATCAATATCACCCCCTTCCTCTCCCTCTCCCCACTCCCTCAATACCCTACAACACCCCTCTCCAGTACCAACTCACTCCCACTCCGTCTATACTCTCCCTAACTCCTCCCTCACCTTTCCTATCAATGCCACGCCCTTCCTCTCCCTCTCCCCGCTCTTCCAATACCCTACAACCTCCTATACCTATCCACTCCCCCCTTACTTTCCCACTCCATTCCCATTCTCCGCTACCTACCAATCAGTTATTTTCAATTAAACAAAAACTAAAAACAGTGTCAATTTGCTGCTTCGGTAAGAGATGAAAAAAAGCATTGCAGGGGACGCCTTTTCCTAATTACTTTTGTCGTATGTAAAGGAAATGAGTTCATAACATCACCGAAGGAGTAAAAAGAATATTGTCAATTGTTGTCGTGTCCGTGGAGAAAGATAAAAGAATATTGGATTGGAGTCTACAGTATTAACGGAACCTTTTCCTTATTGTTTTTTGTTTTTGTTTATATAAAGAACATGAGTATATAATATCCTTGCACCGGAGACTGACTTTAATGATATACCTATTTTTTCTTACTTTTTTGTTGTATATAAAGAACTAGAGTTTATAATGTTAGTGGAGGAGTATCGAGGAAATTAGTCAATGGCTCTTGTGTTCATAGAAAAAAAAGATAAAAAAAAGCATTGCACCTGAGTCTGACTTTAATGATGGCTGTTTCTTTTTTTTTTCTTGTGTGTCAAAAGAACTAGAGTTTATATTAATACCGAAAAAGTTATAGGGAAAATAGTTAATTGCTGTCGTGCCCGTGAAGAATTAAAAAAGAACATAATACTTATGCCTAAACATCAATGAAACACACCTAACTACTTTTTTTTGTGAATAATAATAATGTGAGTTTATAATACCACCGGAGGAGTAGAAAATTCATTAATAGCTCTCGTGTTACTAAAGAAAGACTTAGAACATTATGAAGGGAGTCTGATCTTAATGACATCTAAGCCTAATGACTCTTGTTGAATATGAAGTACTTAAGTTCATAAAGTTAGCGGTAAAAAGAAAATTAGTTACTGTCTGCCGTCTCCTTAATGAAAGATCAGGAGCATTAGAAAGGGATTTAGGCGGTATTATGACTTTTGCGTCTCACATCAGCTATTTCTAAAGGTCAAAGAGGGGGTCAGTCGGGTTCTAATGAGTGTTTCTTCAGGTTCACGGTACAGAGGAAGCGTCAAAGTACCACCAGTGTCATAAAACTACTCCTGGAAATGCCCACACCTCCTACGAAAGCCTTGTCAAATATGTGTTTCTTCAGGTTCACGGTACAGAAGCAGGCTCACACTACCACCAGGGTCATAAAACTACCCCTGGAAATGCCCACACCTCCTACGAAAGCCTTGTCAAATATGTGTTTCTTCAGGTTCACGGTACAGAAGCAGGCTCACACTACCACCAGGGTCATAAAACTACCCCTGGAAATGCCCACACCTCCTACGAAAGCCTTGTCAAATATGTGTTTCTTCAGGTTCACGGTACAGAAGCAGGCTCACACTACCACCAGGGTCATAAAACTACTCCTGGAAATGCCCACACCTCCTACGAAAGCCTTGTCAAATATGTGTTTCTTCAGGTTCACGGTACAGAAGCAGACTCACACTACCACCAGGGTCATAAAACTACCCCTGGAAATGCCCACACCTCCTACGAAAGCCTTGTCAAATATGCGTTCTTGGGCGGCGAAATGTAGTACGACCCTTGACCTCACTGACCCCTATTCACCTATGATGGGCGTAGGTTGGAAGGCCATGCATCTATTCTATCAAAGTGGTTTTATAATTGAGGAGTAACTATATAACACTAAGGAACGACACTAATATTATTGCTTCATCGTCTATTCCCTACATAAGCACAGCAACTACGATTTTTTTACAGTAAAGGAAGAAGTTCGGGCAAAAATAAATGAGGAACAAAAGCTCTCTTATAACTTCTCCTATATAAGACTGTATAGATAATATTTTTACTTTAATTAATTTCTTAGTATTTCTTTATATACAAAATAGGTAGAAACATAACCCCAACATGTTGCTAATATATTTTGATGACGGAAAATATTACCACACCAAATTCCTTCTAAAATAAAGGAAAGGAAAATATGTAACGACAAGATGGAAAGGAAAAGGAAAGGGAAGGGAAAGGAAAAGGAAAGGATGAAGGAAAGAGCAAAGAGCATCTCCACAACGTACTTCTAAAATACAGGGGAAAAAATATATAAGAGATTTCGATTCCTTGTCATCAAAAGGAAAGGAAACGAAAGGAAAGGAAAAAAAGGAAACGAAGGGAAAGGAAAGGAGAGAAAAGAAAAGAGGGGAAACGAAAGGAAAATATAACACATCAAACTCCAAAATTAAAGGAAAGGAAAGATAGATAAGAGGTTTCGATCTCTTGTCATCTAAAGGAAAGTAAACGAAGGGAAACGAGAGGAAGGAAAGGAAGGGAAAGGAAGCCAAGGAAAGGAAAGGAAGGGAAAGGGAAGGAAGGGCAAGGAAGGAAGAGAAGGGAACGGAAAGGAAACGAAGGGAAAGGAAAGGCAAGGAAAATAAAGGAATGGAAGGAAAGGTAGGAAAAGGAAGGAAAGGAAAGGAAAGGAAAGAAAACGAAGGGAAAGGAAAGGAAAGAAAGGGAAAGGACAGGAAGATAAAGGAAGGGAACGTAGAGGAAAGGAAAGGAAACGAAGGGAAAGGAAAAGCAAGGAAGGAAAGGAAGGGAAAGAAAAGGAATGGAAAAAAAAAATAACCACAACAAACTCCAAAATTAAAGGAAAGGCAAGATATATAAGAGGTCTCAATCCCTCATCATCGGCGCCTAAACAGCCGTACCCGAATCAGAGCACGTCACACACAGCACATATATTTCTCCTTTATGTCCTGCAATTAGGGGAGATTAATGCGTCGTTATTATTGCCGCCTTGTCACATACTTTAATGCGTCATATTACTAACCACACACACGGCCGTTGAACCTTGTGTGTGTGTGTGTGTGTGTGTGTGTGTGTGTGTGTGTGTGTGTGTGTGTGTGTGTAGATATAAACAGAGAGAGAGAGAGAGAGAGAGAGAGAGAGAGAGAGAGAGAGAGATTAAGTAACCATCATAACGTCACACACACACACACACACACACACACACACACACACACACACACACACACACACACACACACACACACACACACACACACACACACACAGACACACACACACACAGGCCAACTTTCAACTTCATTTTTTCAACATAAATAATTCCTAAAATAAATCTCTTAAGAAGGCGACTTGGAAACCGACATTAGGAGGGAAAAAAGTGAGGTGAGGAGTTAGGAGGGAGGGAAGGAGGGGGTGAGGTGAGAGGACAGGGAGAAAGGAAGGGAAGAAAGGAGACAGGGGAGGAGGGAGGGAGAAAGTTTGGAGAGTGAGAAGGGAAGGGTAGGGTAGGAGAGAGAGAGAGAGGGAGAGAAAATGAGAGAGAGAGAGAGAGAGAGAGAGAGAGAGACAAACAAACAAATAAACAAGTAAAGATAGAAACAGACAGACAAACAGATACTACACACACTAATATCTCCCCCCCCATCATCATCACCCTCATCATCACCCTCATCATTATCATCATCATCGTTGCAATCAGAAGTCAATTTCGTTCATCAAGTCTCCATTAGGGCTTTTCCAGGTCCATTTCCTGCGTGGCTCTTTAAAAATGTGTTCATGACTAAGCCTTTTTCTGTTAGTGATGCCAAGCTTGTTTCTGTGTGTGTGTGTGTGTGTGTGTATGTGTGTGTGTGTGTGTGTGTGTGTGTGTGTGTGTGTGTGTGTGTGTGTGTGTGTGTGTTCGTGATTATGTTTCTTTTCGTAAATTTAATAGCTTGGTCTCCTTCTCTGTTTCTCTTACCTCTTCCAAAACGACCAATTACTGTTTTTTTGTTTCATTTTCTCTCTCTCTCTCTCTCTCTCTCTCTCTCTCTCTCAAAATATCATTATGCCTCTGTGACCGATTTTTATTTTCCGTTCTGCAGTGTTTCTCTCTCTTCCCCTCTCTATCCCTCTTTCCTTTCTCCATCTCCGTTCTCCCTTCCTCTCTCTTTCCCCCTCTTTATATCGCCCCCATCCTATTCCCTTCCCATCTGTCCCTTGCCTCCTTCCTCCCCCTTCCCCGTTTCTCCCTCTCCCTTCCTCTCCCCTTCCCCTCCTCCTCCCTCCCACCTCTCCCCCGCACACAGGTAAAGAGGAAGGTAATTAAGGTGTGTGTGCCGGAGACAAGTATTGTTCCGAGTTTCGTTGTTATTTGAATCAACTTTCATTTTCCTCTCATTTTCCTTTCCTCCTCCTCCTCCTCTTCCTCCTCTTCTTCTTCCCTCCTCTTCGATCTTCTTCCCTCCTCCCTGTTCTTCCCTTTATTTGTTTGTTTGTTGTTTACCGTTGCTATTTTCCTTTCATTCACTCTTGATTCGCCTTTTATTGATCTTCGTCTTCTTGTCTACCGTATTTTCTCTTTTTTACTTCTTGTTCTTTGTTTTATTTTCTTGTTGTTTCTGCTTGTTGTTGTTGTTGTGATGTTGTTGTTGTTGTTGTTGTTGTTGTTGTTGTTGCTGCTGCTGTTATTATTTTGCTGTTCTTTTTCCTTTTATTCCTCCACTTCTTCCTCGTCATTGTCGTTGTCGTAATCCTCCTCCTCCTCCTCCTCCTCCTCCTCCTCCTCCTCTAACAAAAACAACAACAATAACAACAAGTCTTAGCAAAAATCATCAACTCCATCAATCACTCTCATTACCTCCTCCTCCTCCTCCTCCTCCTCCTCCTCTTTTCTGAACGTGCCGTAAACAAGTTATCGCAAAAGTTACTGACTAATGTATCTTGGTTAAGTAATTTGACATTTTCTCTTCGTCGCTCTTAAAGATATTATTATTATTATTATTATTATTATTATTATTAGTAGTAGTAGTAGTAGTAGTGGTGGTGGTGGTGGTAGAATTAGTATTAGTAGTAGCAGTAGCAGAAGATGAAGAAGAAGAAAAAGAAGAAGAAGAAGAAAGAAGAAGAAAAAGAAGAAGTAGTCATGTCCTTTTTTATTATTATCATTACATTTCTTCATCATCATCTTCATCATCTTTTTCCTCCTCTTCCTTTTTATCTTTATTATTACCCTTTGTCTTCATTTGCTTCATCGTTTATTGCTTCCCCTCTCTCTTCCTCCCCCCCCTCCTCCTCCTCCTCCTCCTCCTCCTCCTCTCCCTTCTAAGCGTTTTTCCTCCTCTTGCTAACTTTTTCCACTTACTCCCTCAAGGAAAATGCCAGCGTGAACTCGAAGTAACGTCAAGCAAACCAACTCAGGAATTGCTTGGTTATACTTTTACTTCCCTGCAAATTGTTTCCTTTTCTTACTTGTAGATAGATTGGTGAATACATAGACAGATGGATAGACGGACAGATAGATAGATAGACAGAGAGATAGGTAAATAGGTGGACACTATAAATGAACATGCAAGATAATAAAAAAGGTTAGAGAAAGAGGATAAAGTTAATAAATGAAATAACTGGACAGACAGAAGCAAAGACAAATAGAGAGATAGATATATTTATAGATAGGTTCATAACTAGATGGATATAGATAGATAAGTGGACAGATAGATAAATAGATAGATAAATAGGAAGCGAGGTTAGTAACACACACACACACACACACACACACACACACACACACACACTTTCTGGTCAGGTTTGTTTACATTTATCAGCTGATCTTGTTGACGCAGAATCTGGTTCCCTCCATGTCACCCAATCTCCTCCTCCCTTCCTTCCCTCCCTCTCACGACCTTTCTCTCTCTCTCTCTCTCTCTCTCTCTCTCTCTCTCTCTCTCTCTCTCTCTCTCTCTCTCTCTCTCTCTCTCTCTCTCTCTCTCTCTCTCTCTCTCTCTCTCTCTCTCTCTCTCTCTCTCTCTCTCTCTCTCTCTCTCTCTCTCTCTCTCTCTTCCTTCATCGTGTGTTATGAATATATTATTGGTGAAAGTTTAGATTCTTTGTACCAATATTGAGTCGACATACCCCGTTGACTGTATGACTGTCGATATTTTTTCTCTCTCTCTCTCTCTCTCTCTCTCTCTCTCTCTCTCTCTCTCTCTCTCTCTCTCTCTCTCTCTCTCCCCCCTTGTCGTTCCCAGCTCGTACTCCGTGTCTCTTTTTGTTAATTTTTCCTCCTCTTCCTCTCTTTAATCCTCTACTCACCTCTTCTCCTCCTCCCCCCCCCTCTCCTCCCCTTTCCTTCTCCTCCTCCTCCTCCTCCTCCGCCCCCTCCTCCTCCTGCTTCTTCTTCTCCTCCTCCTCCGACTCCTCCTCATATCCCCTTCCTGTTTTCTTTGCCCCATTCGCCCTTCTCCTCCTCCTCCTCCTCCTCTTCATTCTGCCAATTTCATTATCCTCCTCTTCCTTCTTCATCTCCTTCTTGCCCATCTCCTCCTTCTCCTTATGCTCCTACTGTTTCCTTCTCCCTCTTTTATTCCTCCTCCTCCTTGTCCTTCCTGTCCTCATCCTTGCAGTCCTCCTCCTCCTCCTCATTATCACCATCATCATCATCGGCAGTGCATCAAGAGGGAAAGTGAAGGCCAGGCAAGAGAGGCATTTAAGAGTACGGAAGAAAATGGGAAACTCAGTCATCGCGGGTTGGTTGCTGCACACGACACCGCGGCCATTATCGCCTCAGTTTTTTTTCTTTTTTTTTTTTAGCCTTACGAGATGAGGAGAGAGTGTGAGAGAGAGGGAGAGAGTGTGGGAAGAGAGTGCCCGAGGAGGAGGAGGTCGGTGAGTGTTCAAAGAGGAGGGAAAGGAGGAGATGGAGGGGTGTTAGAGGAAGCGATGGAAGTTTAGTAAAGAGTGTAAGATAAGAAAGAGGAGGAAGAGTCTGATAAAAAGAAGAAAAGGAAGAGGTAGAGGAGGGTGTTAGAGGAAGAGAAGAGAGAGGTGTAGGAGTATGGGAGGAGATAAAGGAGATGGAGGAGGAGGAGGAGGAGAAGAAGAGTGTTAGAGAAGAAGGAGGAGGAGGTGAAGGAGGTTAGGTTGTGAAGGATAGAGAGGAGAGAGAGAGAGAGAGAGAGAGAGAGAGAGAAGAAGGTGGAGAAGTGTAAGAGGAGGAGGAGGAAGAGGAGAAGGAGGAGGATATTAGGTTCTGAAGGACGGGGAAAGGAAATGAAGAAAAATGAGAAGAAAGAGAGGCAGAGAGGGTGTGAAGAGAGTGTTAATGGAGAAAGAGGAGGAGGAGAAGGAGGAGGAGGAGAAGGAGGAGGTGAAAGGAAAAATATTAGAAAGAAGAGATACAAAGTCTGTTTTTGCTCACCCTTCCCCCTCCATCTTCTCTCATTGTCTGTAGGGAAGAAAAAAATAAAAGGAAAAAAAATAGGAAAGAAAAGAAGGAAAGAAGGATAAGGAACAAGTGTGTGAAATTGTGTGTGTGTGTGTGTGTGTGTGTGTGTGTGTGTGTGTGTGTGTGTGTGTGTGTGTGTGTGTGTGTGTGTGTGTGTGCTTGCTTGTTTTTCTTTTTTTCTTTTTCCATCCAACTTGCGTCTTTTTATTTTCCTCTTTTTTTCACTCTCATTGTTCGTAAGAAAGAAATTGAGGAGAATATAGGAAAGAGTGTGTGTGTGTGTGTGTGTGTGTGTGTGTGTGTGTGTGTGTGTGTGTGTGTGTGTGTTTCTCCTTCCCCTCCTCCTCTTTTGTGTTCCTTTTTCAACTTCTTTTATTGGGAAGCGAAGAAGAGCGAGAAAACTCGGACTTAATCATCTTTCTATTCTTACAACGAAGCGAGAGGAAGAAAAATAAGGAAAACAATGAATGAAAGGAAAATATGAGAGTTTGCCTTCGTTTTCTCTCGCCTTCCACTTTATTGCGTAAGGATGAAGTGAAAAGAAAACGGGGTGAAAATGACAGTGAAAGTGATGGCCGTTTACCTGTCTTTCCCTTTCTGATACACCTGTTAATGATTCCTGTAACTTACCTTCTGTCTCCTCTTTATCTCTATCCTCTACATCCTCTTATTTGTCTTCCTCCTCCACCTCCTACTCCTCCATCCTCTTCCTTCTCCTCCCTTCTCTCCCATCTACCCTCTTCCTCTTACCTCTTTACTTGTACTCTTCTTTCTTCCCTTTCATCCAATCCCCTCTTTTCTTTTTTTTCCTTCTAGTTCATTTTGCTTTTTTCTCCATTTCTATTTTATCTTCTTTCTCTTCATCATCTTGTCTCCACTAACCTCCTCCTCCTCCTCCTCCTCCTCCTCCTCCTCCTCCTCCTCCTCCTCCTCCTCCTCCTTCTCCTACGGTGCTATTAAAAGGAGTTGCATACGAACTTAAGGATATGACAAAAAATAAGAAATAATAATGGGATGATTGATTTTACAGTCCGTCTCGTCATTCTTTTTTCCTCCTTTTCTTTGTAGTTCAGAAAAAAAAGAGAGATTATGCATTGAAGGTTCTGCCGATGAGAAATTGGAAATGGATAAAAAAAAGAACGTGAAAAGGAGTCTGTTTTAATCAGTCTTTCCTTTATTTCCATTCTTCGTGTGGTTGATAAAAGGTGTGAAAAGGTACGCTATTTATAAACCTGGGTGTAGAGTTGGGTACACACACACACACACACACACACACCAAAACAAGTTAGGACACGCACGTTGGTCCTAAAAGCTTTGGAAGAAGAAAAAACAACTCATTCATATTCATTAGTTTACCTGAGTAGTGTGTGTGTGTGTGTGCGTGTGTGTGTGTGTGTGTGTGTGTGTGTGTGTGTGTGTGTAGTGGAGGGAGAGGATAGACAGCATTGAATAAATATAAGAAGCAACGGAGAAGAAAAGAAGGAAGGAAGGAAGGAAGGAAGGAAGGAAGGAAGGAAGGAAGAGAGCAAAGGAATGACGAGTAAGTAAAGAATGGGAAAGACGGAAGTAAGGGAAGGAAGGGAAGGAAGGAGTAAACAATAGGAGAAAGAGAAGGAGAGAGAGAGAGAGAGAGATGAAAGGTACCGCTCCGAGATGGTTTCAAGGGAGCGTACTATTAGATTAAAGGATAATGAAAAGGTAACAGAGAAAGGTATTGGATTTCCTTCACTTATCATCTTCCTCTTCTTCTTCCTTCACTTCCTCGTCCTCTTCCTCCTCTTCCATCTCCTCCTCATCATCATCATCATCCATATTCTTCGCTTCTGTATTTTTTCTTTTCTTCTTCCTCTTTTTTCTTTTCTTCTTCTTCTTTCTATTCTTCTTCTTCTTCTTCTTCTTCTTCTTCTTATTATTATTATTATTATTATTATTATTATTATTATTATTATTGTTTCTCTTCTTTTTCTTCTTCTTCTTTCTTTTACTCCTACTATGTCTTCTTGTTTTCATTCATATTAACAACACGGCGCTTATGATTAGGAGGTGTATTCTGAGCTTAATTAACACACCTCCGAAATCAAATAAAGGCAATCACTTTAAACTACACATTTTGATAACACATTTCCACCTTCACCTCCTACGACTTGCGACTAAAGATTCATCCCGGTATGTTCTAATGAAAGGAATGTATTTAGCAATTAAAACTTATCCTATTGTTGTTCAGGAGATCCTTCGTCCCGGCCAGAGTGGTGTCCCTTGCGTGGTGAAGAACGAGAGAGAGAGAGAGAGAGAGAGAGAGAGAGAGAGAGCACAGCCTATCAATTAACCCGTTAGCCTCACTTCAACCTAGATTTAACTTTTCGAAAAAATATCAAGAGACACAATGGTTGCCTTCCCTAAAGCCAATTAACCAACAACTATTTTTTTCATAGTAACCAGCATGGATTCAGTAGAAATGGATCTGACGTAACTTATATATCACCTTCTTTAATTATGTTTACGCACGCTGGCTGGGATATAAGAGCACCCAATGGCGACTTTTGTTAAGGTTTTGAGTCTCCTATGTAAGGTTATCCCAAAATTGCAATCTGGCGGAATAGGCAAGTTTTTTTTGTGTGGTTTAGTTAAAGACAATCTCACAGACCGGCAACAGAGAGATTTTACACACATCAAACTATCACATTGACTAAAAGCACCTATTTATTGTCGCACCTCAAGAATCGGTCCTGGTCTAAACACTCCTCATAGACATTTTAATTATCTAGAAAGTCACCCTCGCTTATAATCCACCAAATTCTGGGATGATACCAAATTAAGCGGTAAAGTAACGTGCGCTGCAGCCTGGGACCAAATCTAGCTAGGTGTTCTCTATCTGTTTCCCGGCGGCACGTTGGCGGAGGGATAGGTCCAGGGTGTGTAGGAGCCTTGTTCTGTTCAGTGTTGATTTGCCACGTGTGCCCGATCAGCAGGGACGTTAGCCGGAGAAATTCCCCCGCTACAGATTAACACTTCTGGCGTTTGTTCTTCCTGTGTTCCTCCTTCTCCTTCTTGTTCTCATAGTTCCCTGCTTCCTCTTCCTCATCCTCCTCTTACTACTACTACTACTACTACTACTACTACTACTACTACTACTACTTGTTCTCCTCCTATTCCTCCTCCTCCTCCTCCTTATCATCCTTATCCCCCCTACTTCTCTTCCCCCTCCTCCTCTTTCTCTTCCTCCTCCTCCTCCTCCTCCTCCTCCTCCCGCCGTAATTAGCCAGGAGGGCACTTAGACAATACCTGTGCCGTGAGAGGTCATTACTGCCTCAAGTCTTCAGGTACGAGGGGAATTTGCAGGTAATTAATCATTATAATTTGAGCATGAAATAGCTGTTCAAGGAAGTTGTGTCGGCAATACCCCTGTGGAAAGAGAGAAAAAGGAGGAGGAGGATGAAGAGGAAGAGGAGACAGATAATTATAATGCCGATAATGATGAAAACGATAATTAGTTTGCTAGAAAAAAATAATAATGAGTATCTTCTTTAAGCTGATAACAGTGAAATTCAGTTCGTGTATTTATATTCTTTTTTTCACATACTTATATTTCCACTCCAACATTCATTCATTATTTTCCCCCTTTTAAAGTCAATGTTAATCTTTTATAATTGTTTCCTACTCCTCCTTATCAATTCGTATACATATTTACTTTCCTATTTTGTTCTTCTTTTCTTCCTGTGAGAATGTATGAATCTCGCTTGTATTACTTTGATCAATGGTGGACGCGGGAAGCTCTCTCTCTCGATCCATATAAGCAAGACAACAAGAGAAAAAAGACTCGTGCTCGCCTCGCTTCCCTCATTCCATATTAGTCAGGGATGTTATTTCTTAGCTCATGGAAAGCCTTTGTAGCGGTGACACTGTTTTATGATATGTATCTCTCTCTCTCTCTCTCTCTCTCTCTCTCTCTCTCTCTCTCTCTCTCTCTCTCTCTCTCTCTCTCTCTCTCTCTCTCTCTCTCTCTCTCTCTCTCTCTCTCTCTCTCTCTCTTCTTCTTCTTCTTCTTCATCTTTTCTGTCTGTATTTCTTCCCAAAGTGATATATTTTTGTGCCTGATGTTTTGGATTCAGTTTTATCTCGGTTCTACGTGTTTTTTTTTTCTCTCTCTCTCTCTCTCTCTCTCTCTCTCTCTCTCTCTCTCTCTCTCTCTCTCTCTCTCTCTCTCTCTCTTGTCCTCTTTACTGTCTGTCTTTCTCCCCGTCTTTTTAAGCCTGTGTATCTGTCTGTCTGTCTTTCTTTCCTGGCTGATTGCACCGGTTTTTTAATGTTTGTTGGTCTGTTTAACTTATTTTCTGTTTGTACGTCTGTTTCTCCTCCAGTTCATGTCCTTGTCCTTTTGCACTTTCTTCCGCTTGCCAGTTTTTTTCTTCCATTCATTTTCAAGTTTTTTTTTTTTTTTTTGTCTTATTTTATCGCTCAGTGACGAAAGAGAAAGATGTAAAAAAAAGTTAATTCACTCATGTAGTTTTCTTTTTTTCTACATTTTTTTCCTCCACCAGATTATTATTTTTTTTCTCTTTATCTTTCTCTCCACGTTTTTGTCGGCACTGCTGTCATTTTTTATCAACTTTTATCTTCGTCTTATCCCACTTCAATTATCCTTATTATGTCTTTTTTTCTATCTTCCTTTTCTTTCCTCACAATGTTTGCCTCGTGTCATCTCACTTCACTTTTGTCTGTTCCGCTCTCAATTTTTTTCATTATCTTTTATCTTCGTCTTATCACACTTCATTTATCCTTATTATCGTTTTTTTATCTATCTCTTCCTTTTCTTTCCTCAATGTTTTCCTCGTTTTATCTCACTTCACTTATCCTCATTATCCCTTTTTTTCCTTTCTCTTTTTTTCTCTTCTTCCGTTCCCATCTTATTCAATCACCTTTAATTGTGTTGTCAGGTAATGTCGGTCTTTCCACGTTTTTGTCTGTACTACTGTCAACTTTTTTAATCAACTTTTTTTATCTCTTTTTTTCTATCTCTTTCTTTTATTTCCTCACAATGTTTGCCTCGTCTTATCTCACTTCACTTATCCTCATTATCTCTTTTTTTTCTTTCTCTTTTTCTCTTCTTCCGCTCCCATCTTTTTCAATCACCTTTCATTTGTTCTCAGGTAATGTCACTCTTTGTCTCACCTAACTTGATTATAACATTTTTTTTCTCTTTTTTATGATTCTCCCTCGCCGTCCATCACCTGTCAACCTTATTTCCACGCCCCATGGCTTTCTTTCTTTGTCTAAACTCGCCTGACTCACACTACATATTTATCATCTTCATCTTTTAACACCATCTTCTCATCACCTTGCAGCTATTTCCATCACTTATTCTCCTTCTTATCTCATTCAATCACATCTTTTTATTTGTATCAGTCTCTGTATTGTTCTTCTGACCCTTCTCCTTCCTGCCTTCTCATCCTTTTCTATTTTTATTTATCTTTTTTTTTTATCTAACTCATATTCCATCTATTCCCTACATAATGTTTTTTTTCCTCCCTCCTCTTTCCTTCTCATCCTTTTTCATTTTTATTGGTCTCTTTTTATCTAACTCATATTCCATCTATTCCCTACATAATGGTTTTTTTCCTCCCTCCTCCTTCCTTCTCATCCTTTTTCATTTTTATTGGTCTCTTTTCATCTAACTCATATTCCATCTATTCGCTACATAATGGGGTTTTCCTCCCTCCTCCTCCTTCCATCCCATCCGTTTTATCTATGTTTGTATCTTTATAATCTTGTTCCTTCACCTTTCAACTTTATTCATCGCTTATTGTTCTTCTCACCCTCCCTTCCTCCCATTCTTTTATTTTTGTTTTTCTTTTTATTTAGTTTTTCCGTTACTCTTCATCTACTCCCTATATACTGCCTGTCTTTTCCTTCCTTCTCTTTCCTTCCTTTTTTAATTTTTGTTTGTCTTTTCATTACTTTCCCATCACCCTCCATCTATTCCCGCTAATGTCTTCTACTTACTTATCCTTCCTTCCCGTCCCTTTTGTATATATAGGTCTGTATATAACGTTTTCCATCACCTTTCTTTATTTTCTTGTCTTGCTTTCCCTCTTCCTTCTTTTGCATATTTTATTTTATTTTTTTTATTTACGTTTACAACATTTTCCCTAAACACTTTAACCATTTCCATCACGTATTGTCCTTCCCTTCCTTCCCATCACTTATTAACTGTCTTTCATATAGTGTAATTCTTCTTGTAACCTCATTTCTTTCCTCTTCACTTTATTTTATTTGCTGTATTACTTCCTCTTATTTCATTCATCTTCTCATCTTTTTCTTTTTCCTCCTCCTTTTTTTCTGGCACTATATATATCGTGGTGAGTTTGCTCCCGCCCATATCGTGTTTCTCTCTCCGTTTACCACTTGCTCTCACCCTCTCCTTCCCTTATATCTCTTTCCCTCTCTCCCTCCCTCCCTCCCTTATCGTATATCTCTCCCTTACTTCTTCCTCTCATCCCCTCTCCCTTCCTTTATATATCTTCCCCTCTCTCTCCTTCCCTCCCTCCCTTATCGTGTATCTCTCCCTTACCTCTTACTCTCATCCCCTCTCCCTTCCCTTATAATCTTCCCCTCTCTCTCCCTTCCTCCCTCCCTTATCGTGTATCTCTCCCCTTTCCCCTTCCTCCCTCCCTCCCTCCCTCTCATAATTTTCCCTTTCTCTCTCTTACACACACCTGGCCAGACGGAAATTGCTCTAAGTGACGCGAGAAGGTTTTTTTTACCTCTCTCTCTCTCTCTCTCTCTCTCTCTCTCTCTCTCTCTCTCTCTCTCTCTCTCTCTCTCTCTCTCTCTCTCTCTCTCTCTCTCTCTCTCTCTCTCTCTCTCTCTCTCTCTCTCTCTCTCTTCTGCTTTCTGTAAATTAATGGAACGGAAAAAATAGACGTAAATGACTTCAAGAGAATTGTGTGTGTGTGTGTGTGTGTGTGTGTGTGTGTGTGTGTGTGTGTGTGTGTGTGTGTTTAATGAGAGAGAGAGAGAGAGAGAGAGAGAGAGAGAGAGAGAGAGAGAGAGAGAGAGAGAGAGAGAGAGAGAGAGAATGTTTCGTACCCAAGCTTTCATATTACATCCATTCATAAAACACACACACACACACACACACACACACACACACACACACACTCACACACACCTGCCCCCTTACCTGCTTGCTCACCTTTATTTAACGCTAAGAGAATGTCGCATCAACCTTATTAACCCCTTTCTCTCCCTTTTATCCCTCCTCCTCTTTCCTTCCCTCCACACCTCCTTCTCTCTCCATGTTTTCCTTTTCTTTCCCTTCACATTTCTCCCCTCTTTTCTTACGTCTACCTCCTTCCCTTTTCTTATTTTTCATCTCTCTCTCTTACCTTCCTTCCCTTCTTTCCTTTTCCTTCTCTCTCTTTCTTACCTTCCTTCCCTCTTTCCTTCCCTCCACCTCCTTCTCTCTCCATGTTTTCCTTTTCTTTCTCTTACTTTCCTTCCCCTCTTTCCTTCCGTCTATCTCTTTCCCTTTTCATACTTTCCTTCTCTCTCCCTTTCCTTCCTTCCCCTCTTTCCTTCCCTTTCCATATTTTCCTTCTCTCTTCCCTGCCTTCCTTCCCCTCTTCCTTCTTCTTTTCTCTCTTTCTTACTCCCCTCCCCCTCTTTCCTTCCGTCTACCTCCTTTCCTTTCCTTATTATCCTTCTCTCTTTCTTCATTTCCTCCCCCTCTTTCCTCCCCCCTACATTCTCTTTCCATAGTTTCCTTCTCTCCTTCACTTCTCTTCCCCTCTTTACTTCTGTCTACATTCTTCACTTCCCATGTTTTCCTCCTCCCTCCCTTTCCTTCCTCATCTCCTTTCCTTCTGTGCACCCATTACCCTTTCTCTATTCTCCTTCCCTTTCTTTATTTTCCTTCCCTTTCCTTACTTCTTTATTTCCTCCTATAATATATTTTTCTTTATTATATCTCCGCTTTCCCTTTCCTTATTTTCCTCTGATCTAATTCTCAGCATTTACTCTCATCTCTTTGCTTCTTCTTTTTCATTATTTTTCTACTATGTCCCTTCTAACACTTTATTTTTTTTTTATCTCAACATCACAGGCCTCTTGCAGACTCCTAAGTTCTTATGTTCTTATGTTCTTCCCTGTTCTTATATTCCTCGTACCTCCCTTTTTATCATATACTCATCGCTTTAATTCTTCTTTTTCTTATTTTCCTCATATCTTCCTCTTATTATTTACTCTATCGCTTAACCTCCTCCCTCTTTATCATTTACTCACTCTTTAACTCTTTCTTATTTTCCTCTTATCTTCCTCTTATTTACTCCATCGCTTCACATCTTCCCTGCCATTATTTTTCCCCTTCCTCTCACCTCGGCACATCGGCCCTTGAGCCTCTGGCGGGAAAGAACCCATTACCCCGGTACACAGGGCAGGTGCAGCATCCGGGTTACCACAGTTTACCTTTCTCAGGCTTCCGCAGGTACCTGGTTCTCATCACTAATCACTCTTTTACCCCTCTATGTCTTCCCTTGATCGATTTACCCTCCTCTCCCCGTTGTTTATTCCACTTTCCCCTCTTCCTTTCCCTTTTTTCTTCCCGTGTTTTTTCCTTTCCTTAATTTACTCCCTCTTTACCTGTCCACTGTTGCCACTCTTTTATCCCTCTATCTCTTCCCTTGATCGATTTACCCTCCTCTCCCCGTTGTTTATTCCACTTTCCCTTCTTCCTTTCCCTTTTTTTTCCTTCCCGTTCATTCCCTTCCTCTTTGCCTGTTCCTCTCTCTTTCCTTAGTTTTTCTTTTGTTTCTTTCCTTCATTGTCATTCCCTTATACCTTCTGACACCACCATTTGTCGAAAGAATAAGAATAGATAGAAATGAAAAACTTGACGAGGAGGAAGAGATAGAGGAAGAAGAGAAGGAGGAAGTGGGGGAATAAGAGAAGGAGAAGGAGGAGGAGGTGGAGGAAGAAGAGGAGAATTTTGGTGATGGCTTGCATAAAAAAAAACATACACAAAAAAGGAAAGGCGCTAAAGGAAAACGAACGAGAGAAAGAAGAAGGATCAAAAGAAAACCGAGGATAAGGAAAAAGAACGGAGGAGGAGAAGGAGAAGGAAGAGAAGGAGAATTTGGTGACTGGTTGTATATAATAAAAAAAAAAACAACGAAAAGGTGCCAAAAGAAAACAAAGGAGAGAAAGAAGAGAAATAATAAAAAATGAAAACAAAACCAAAGGAAAAAAAAAAAGGGAAGGAGGAGAAGAAGGAAGAGGGGATTTTGTTGAAGGGTCATATGCAAGAGAGAGAGAGAGAGAGAGAGAGAGAGAGAGAGAGAGAGAGAGAGAGAGAGAGAGAGAGAAAACGTCCAAAAGAAAACGTGGAGAGAAAGAATAAAAGAATCAAAACAAAACAAAAGAGAAAGAAAAAAAGGACGTAGGAGGAGGAAGAGGAGGAGGAGGAGGAGGAGGTAGTTCATACGCAGATAAAAGAAAGACATAAACAACTGCGTCATCTCCTCAATACGACCAAAACAGACCCAGCCATTGTCTCCCCAAGATCGCCTCCCGGGAAACAATGCTCGGGGTTCTTGGGTCGCCGGGGCCGTACAATCATGGCTCTACCTCGTGTTTGGAGAGGCGGCCAGGGACACACAGGTAAACAAACACGTGCCAGATACACCGGGGCGAGGCTCTCCGGTAGGCAGGTAGACAAACAGAGAGGCAGCCATATGAACGCTCTCGTAAACAGGGATACAGATGGATGAGCAGGTAGGTAGACAGTTAGGCAGACATGGAAATAGGTAGACAGGCAAAATGACAGCCACATGGACGGTCCGATATGCAGGTAGACAGAGAGATAGAGAAACGGGAAGACAGACAGATAGAGAAGCAGGTAAAAAGACAGGTAGATGAGCAGGTAGACAGACAGATTGGCAGACAGAAACGTAAATAGACAGGCAAAACGACAGCAATATGGACGGTCCGATATGCAGGTAGACAGAGAGACTGAGAAACAGGAAGACAGACAGATAGAGATACAGGTAAAAAGACAGGTAGATGAGCAGGTAGACAGACAGTTAGGCAGAGAGACACGGAAATAGATAGACAGGCAAAACGACAGCCACATGACGGTCCGATAAGCAGGTAGACAGAGAGATAAACAGGAAGACAGGCAGATAGAGAAGCAGGTAAAAAGACAGGTAGATGAGCAGGTAGACAGACAGATTGGCAGACAGAAACGTAAACAGACAGGCAAAACGAGAGCAATATGGACGGTCCGATATGCTAGTAGACAGACAGACATATGAGCAGGGAGATAAACAGACAGATAAACAGGTAGGCAAACATACTGATAAACAAATAGACAGACAGAGACGCAGACATTTAAATAAATAGACAGGAAAAGACAGCCATTTGAACGGTCTGATAATCAAATAGACAGACTGATAGATTTGCAAGTTGATAGACAAATAGACAGACAGTCATAGGAGGTTGAAAGACAGTCGCACAGGTAGACAGATGGACAGACAGGTTGCAAGGTATAAAGAGCTAGACAGAGGTAGGCAAGATTGCATTTACTTTATATATGAGATTTTTACCTTTTAATATTTACAGGTATATTCTAATTACCTTCTATGTTCCTATTCTTCTATATTCCTATTTACCCATAATCGTAAATACATATACACGGTCCTACCTACCTACCTTCCTGCTTACCTACCACCCACCGACCTTCATACCCCCACACACACACACACACACACACACACACACACACACACACACACACACACGTAAAGTTGCTCTTGGTAAAACAAACATAGTGATTTCCTTTGGTCCGGTAATGAAGCGTTTGTTGTTATACAATGATCAATCGTCTGTTTATTTGTTAGTGTTGATGTTGCTTCTGCTGCCGCTGCTGCTGCTGCTGTTGTTGTTTATGGCAGTGTTGTTGTTGTTGTTGTTGTTGTGGGTGTTGTGTTTGCGTTAATGGTTGAATTGAGTGTGTTGAGGTCATTTCATCGTTTGTTTTCTCTTTTCTTTAAATTGCCTTTATTTTTTCTTCCCATGCCACTTCTGTTTTCATATGATTTTTGTCTTCTGTTTTCGTCTACCATTGTCTCAAACCTGCATTTGTATATATTCTTGTTTTATTACTAATTAGAGAACAAACTATTACAAATGTAGAAAAAAGACAAAATTGAAATAAAATGGAGAAGGAAGAGGAATTAAGAGAAAAGATGTTCATGTGTAAGTATGTATGTATGGATATATGCATGACTGTGCGTTGGTAATAATAACAATAATAATGATAATGGATTTAATCGTTGTCTGGCAGCCTTTAGGTTGAAAATCGAAAAAAAATACGAAGATGAAAGAATTGAGTGCAGTTAGTATTGATGTATTGTAGTATTGAAGGGTGTACTACATACATACATATGTGTGTATGTATGCATGTTTGTATATATGTATGAATGTATATATGCATGTATGTTGGTTAAACAGGCAAATACCTCGACAAAAATATAACCTTCCGCGCATCTTCTTTTCTCGATATCAAGCAAAACGCATTTACAGACACAAACATATTTTTGCTGCCTCAATGCCTCGCGTCTCCTCGTGCCTCTCGCGGCCGCTAATTAGTCCGCCAGGTGGGCCGCGGGCTTGCCTCACCTGTCTTTGTGCGGCGCTAATTGGCGGGGCGGCGACAGGTGCGCCTATTGTTTGCATGCCTGGAAAGCCGCTTGGCTCGATGGCGGGCCCTTTTTTGTCGTGTAGTCAAAGAGGATGTGTCTGGGTTGTGTCGTGACATCCTAGGATTGTCTTTTTAGTATTCGTGATCTTGATTGTCTCTTTCTCATTTTTTCGGTTTAAGTCATGATTTTTTATAGTTTATTTTTACGTAATTTTGGTTGCAGGTTTTCTGTCTATTTTCTTGTTTTGTTGTTTTAATTCGTCTTGTCTTAATTATATCTTCTTCTCTTAATTGTTTCTAATTTAAAAATGGCTTTCTTTTTTCTATTATTTTTATTAATATTTTGTACTTTAGTTTTATCATATGCTGCCGCTTCTGGTACCTTTTGCTTAACTTTTTATGTTTTTTTTTTTGTTTGTTTGTTCGTTTCTGTGCGTCATGAAAAAAAAATCATATTCGCATTGTCTTTGTATTTCAACATTTTACAGTGTCAGACCTTTCCATATTAGGCCAAATACTTGCTTTTCATCCCTCCCATTTTAGCCCTCCTGTCTTTAATCTTTACAACATTCTTTCCTCCGTGTCCCTTTCATTATTCGTGTTCGCTTCCCCGCTGTTCATTTTCCCGCCATTTATCTTCCAATTCATGGCACATTTTTCGTTAATTTAGCGTCGAAACTTGTCTAGCCTGACGCGAAAGGTGAGAGGAAGAGAAATTTTTTGTTATCCTATCCCCCGCTCGCTTCATTAACATGTTTATTTTTTGCTCTCCTCGTCTTCCTCCTCCTCCTCCGCTTCATCTCCCTCATCGTCCTCCATCTTCCTCCTTCTCTTTTTGATCCATCTCCTCATCAGCATCCTCAGCCATCTCCTCTTTCTACTTCTTGTCAGCCTTTTCATTATCATTCTCCTCCTTCTCCTCCTCTTCCTTCATCCTCCTGCTTATCTTCTTCTTTTTCATCATCAACATCCTCATCCTTCTCTTCTTCCTCCTCCTTCTTTTCAGGCTTTTCATTATCATTCTTCTCCTTCCCCTCCTCCTCCTTCATCCTTCTGCTTATCTTCTCCCTACTTCTCCTTTTCTTCTTTCTCCTCATCAACATCCTCATCCTTCTCTTCTTTTCACTTCTTTTCATCCTTCTCATTTTCATCCTTCGCCTCTTTCTCCTCCGCTTCTACATCTTCATTCTTCTTCTCCTCTTCTCTTTTCTATTGCTCTTTCTTCTTCTCATCATCACCTTCATCTTTCTCTTCTTCCTCCTCATTTTGGTTCTCGTTATTACTCTCCTCCTTCTTCTAATCTCTTCTTCCTCCTCTTCCCTCGTTTCTTGCTTGCTTCTCCTCTTTTTTACTTGCTCTTTCTCCTTTCTTTTTCCCCTCTTGCTCCTCCTCCTTCTCTCCTCCTCCATCTTCGAGTGCCTTATTACGTCGAGGGGAACAATACCATTCGAAACTTACCCAATATGCGACCACGATATAAAAATGTGCCTGATCAAACTCTCCCCGGAAAAGTCAACGGGCCCCGACAACCTACCATCTCGCGGTTATTGAAGGAAAATAAAGAACCAATCAGGCGCATACGCCGAGTTCTGAAAGTCCCCCATTGGCTGCCTGTCGCTGGGAAACTAGGGAGGCGAAACGAAGATAGAGAGAAGAATAGGACGAGGGGAAGAAAGGAAGAGACAGGGGGAAACTTTTATCGTCTTTTGATATCCGAAATGTAACTTTGTGGCGGCCGGGAAATGGTGGACTTGGTGGTGGTATTGGTGGTAGTGGTAGTGGTAGTGGTGGTGTATTGGTGGTGATCGTGGTGTGTGGTTGTAGGAGTGGGTGGGTAGCTGCCTGTGTGTGTGTGTGTGTGTGTGTGTGTGTGTGTGTGTGGCGGGAACGCTGCCAGCCAGACACAAATTGATTTCGTCTCCAATTTAACTTTTTTCTTCATTTCGTATTGTAATGTTTTCGTCCCCACTTTCCCGGAAGACAAGGATGATCACAGGCCTGTATGAATAATGTGTGTGTGTGTGTGTGTGTGTGTGTGTGTGTGTGTGTGTGTGTGTGTGTGTGTGTGTCCATCCGTCCTGCAGTCAGATCCTATTTTCGGTCTTACTGGAAACTTTCATTTGATAGAAAAATAATAACTTTAAAACTTTCAAGCAACAACGTAACAATGGATTATGTAAAAATATATTACAGTCGAGGGTAAATTGCGCTGGGATAACCTGCCCGGCCACCGCTAGTCAGTGTTTCCGTCGCCTAGTGTTCCGGGGCGGGGGTCACGTTCCTCGCTGGCTGTGTCGGGAAACGGGGAAGATAAAAAATATAAATAAAACAGGAAGGCGGAGGAAGAGGGGAGGACTGAAGAAGGAAAGGTGAAGGGGAATAAAAAAGGGGAATGGAAGGGAGGACGTGAAGGAGTAGACACGAAAGAGGCAAGGGAGGTGAGGGGAAGGGGACGACAGGAGGTGGGAGGAGGAGGATGACAGGAGGTTGGAGGAGAAGGATGACAGGAGGTGGGAGGAGGAGGATGACAGGAGGTTGGAGGAGAAGGAGGACAGGAGGTGGGAGGAGGAGGATGACAGGAGGTTGGAGAAGGAGGATGACAGGAGGTTGGAGGAGAAGGATGACAGGAGGTGGGAGGAGGAGGATGACAGGAGGTTGGAGGAGAAGGAGGACAGGAGGTGGGAGGAGAAGGAGGAACACAGGAGGTTGGAGGAGGAGGAGGACTGGAGGTTGGTGGAGAAGGATGTCAGGAGGTGGGAGGAGGAGAAGGACAGGAGGTTGGAGGAGAAGGAGGATGACAGGAGGTTGGAGGAGAAGGATGACAGGAGGTGGGAGGAGGAGGAGGACAGGAGGTTGGAGGAGAAGGAGGATGACAGGAGGTTGGAGGAGAAGGATGACAGGAGGTGGGAGGAGGAGGAGGACAAGAGGTTGGAGGAGAAGGAGGATGACAGGAGGTTGGAGGAGGAGAAGGACAGGAGGTTGGAGGAGAAGGAGGATGACAGGAGGTTGGAGGAGAAGGATGACAGGAGGTGGGAGGAGGAGGAGGACAGGAGGTTGGAGGAGAAGGAGGACAGGAGGTGGGAGGAGAAGGAGGACAGGAGGTTGGAGGAGAAGGAGGACAGGAGGTGGGAGGAGGAGGAGGACAGGAGGTTGGAGGAGAAGGAGGACAGGAGGTGGGAGGAGGAGGAGGACAGGAGGTTGGAGGAGGAGGAGGACAGGAGGTGGGAGGAGGAGGAGGACAGGAGGTTGGAGGAGAAGGAGGACAGGAGGTGGGAGGAGAAGGAGGACAGTAGGTGGGAGGCGCATGAGGACAGTAGGTGGGAGGAGGAGGATGACAGGAGGTTGGAGGAGAAGGAGGACAGGAGGTGGGAGGAGGAGGATGACAGGAGGTTGGAGGAGAAGGAGGACAGGAGGTGGGAGGAGAAGGAGGACAGGAGGTTGGAGAAGGAGGACAGGAGGTGGGAGGAGGAGGATGACAGGAGGTTGGAGGAGGAGGACGGGAGGTTGGTGGAGTAGGAGGAGGTGAGGTGGGTGGAGGAGGAGGCCCGGAGGTTGGAGGAGCAGGAGGACAGGAGGTTGGAGGAGGAGGAGGACAGGAGGTTGGAGGAGGAGGAGGACAGGAGGTGGGAGGAGGAGGACAGGAGGTGGGAGGAGGAGGATGACAGGAGGTTGGAGGAGGAGGAGGACAGGAGGTTGGAGGAGAAGGAGGACAGGAGGTGGGAGGAGGAGGAGGACAGGAGGTGGGAGGAGAAGGAGGACAGGAGGTTGGAGGAGAAGGAGGACAGGAGGTTGGAGGAGGAGGATGACAGGAGGTGGGAGGAGGAGGATGACAGGAGGTTGGAGGAGGAGGATGACAGGAGGTTGGAGGAGGAGGATGACAGGAGGTGGGAGGAGGAGGATGACAGGAGGTTGGAGGAGAAGGAGGACAGGAGGTGGGAGGAGGAGGATGACAGGAGGTTGGAGGAGGAGGAGGACAGGAGGTTGGAGGAGGAGGATGACAGGAGGTGGGAGGAGGAGGATGACAGGAGGTTGGAGGAGGAGGAGGACAGGAGGTGGGAGAGAAGGAGGACAGGAGGTGGGAGGAGGAGGATGACAGGAGGTTGGAGAAGGAGGACAGGACGTGGGAGGAGGAGGACAGGAGGTTGGAGGAGGAGGAGGACAGGAGGTTGGAGGAGAAGGAGGACAGGAGGTGGGAGGAGGAGGATGACAGGAGGTTGGAGGAGAAGGAGGACAGGAGGTGGGAGGAGGAGGAGGACAGGAGGTTGGAGGAGAAGGAGGACAGGAGGTGGGAGGAGAAGGACGACCGGAGGTTGGTGGAGATTGAGGACAGGAGGTTGGAGGAGAAGGAGGACAGGAGGTGGGAGGAGGAGGAGGACAGGAGGTTGGAGGAGAAGGAGGACAGGAGGTGGGAGGAGGAGGAGGACAGGAGGTTGGAGGAGAAGGAGGACAGGAGGTTGGAGGAGAAGGAGGACAGGAGGTGGGAGGAGGAGGAGGACAGGAGGTTGGAGGAGAAGGAGGATGACAGGAGGTTGGAGGAGAAGGATGACAGGAGGTTGGAGGAGAAGGAGGACAGGAGGTGGGAGGAGGAGGATAACAGGAGGTGGGAGGAGGAGGATGACAGGAGGTGGGAGGAGAAGGATGACAGGAGGTTGGAGGAGAAGGAGGACAGGAGGTTGGAGGAGAAGGAGGACAGGAGGTTGGAGGAGAAGGAGGACAGGAGGTTGGAGGAGAAGGAGGACAGGAGGTGGGAGGAGAAGGAGGACAGGAGGTTGGAGGAGAAGGAGGACAGGAGGTGGGAGGAGAAGGAGGACAGGAGGTTGGAGGAGAAGGAGGACAGGAGGTTGGAGGAGAAGGAGGACAGGAGGTTGGAGGAGAAGGAGGACAGGAGGTGGGAGGAGAAGGAGGACAGGAGGTGGGAGGAGGAGGAGGACAGGAGGTTGGAGGAGAAGGAGGATGACAGGAGGTTGGAGGAGAAGGAGGACAGGAGGTGGGAGGAGGAGGAGGGCAGGAGGTGGGAGGAGAAGGAGGACAGGAGGTTGGAGGAGAAGGAGGACAGGAGGTGGGAGGAGGAGGAGGACAGGAGGTTGGAGGAGAAGGAGGATGACAGGAGGTTGGAGGAGAAGGATGACAGGAGGTGGGAGGAGGAGGATGACAGGAGGTGGGAGGAGGAGGATGACAGGAGGTGGGAGGAGAAGGATGACAGGAGGTGGGAGGAGAAGGATGACAGGAGGTGGGAGGAGAAGGAGGACAGGAGGTGGGAGGAGAAGGAGGACAGGAGGTGGGAGGAGAAGGAGGACAGGAGGTGGGAGGAGAAGGAGGACAGGAGGTGGGAGGAGAAGGATGACAGGAGGTGGGAGGAGAAGGAGGACAGGAGGTGGGAGGAGAAGGATGACAGGAGGTGGGAGGAGAAGGAGGACAGGAGGTGGGAGGAGAAGGATGACAGGAGGTGGGAGGAGGAGGAGGACAGGAGGTGGGAGGAGGAGGAGGAGGACAGGAGGTGGGAGGAGGAGGAGGAGGACAGGAGGTGGGCGGAGGAGGAGGAGGACAGGAGTTTGGAGGAGGAGGAGGACAGGAGGTGGGAGGAGGAGGATGAGGACAGGAGGTGGGAGGAGGAGGATGACAGGAGGTGGGAGGAGAAGGATGACAGGAGGTGGGAGGAGAAGTAGGACAGGAGGTGGGAGGAGGAGGAGGACAGGAGGTGGGAGGAGGAGGAGGACAGGAGGTGGGAGGAGGAGGATGACAGGAGGTGGGAGGAGGAGGAAGACAGGAGGTGGGAGGAGGAGGAGGAGGAGGAGGAGGAGGAGTACAGGAGGTGGGAGGAGGAGGATGACCGGAGGTGGGAGGAGAAGAAGCACAGGACGGGGTAGGAGAAGGATGACAGGAGGTGGGAGGAGGAGGATGACAGGAGGTGGGAGGAGAAGGATGACAGGAGGTGGGAGGAGAAGGATGACAGGAGGTGGGAGGAGAAGGATGACAGGAGGTGGGAGGAGGAGGAGGACAGGAGGTGGGAGGAGAAGAAGGACAGGAGGTGGGAGGAGGAGGATGACAGGAGGTGGGAGGAGAAGGATGACAGGAGGTGGGAGGAGGAGGAGGACAGGAGGTGGGGAAGAAAGAGGACAGGTGGGGGAAGGGGGGCCGGAGTTTGGGGCTGCCATGTTTGTCGCGCGCAGGCTGTGGGGTGCAAAGATGGGTCGCCTCGTGTCGCAGCGCCAAATAATCCTCTCCCGCGAGAAGTTATGAACGGTGTCAAAACAGTTCCGGAAATCCTGTGACAAAGCCGAGGTTGAAAACAGCCCTTCTTCCCTCGTGCAGCACCTGTGCCACGCGTTGGGGTCCTCCTCGCTTCCAGAAGGGGACGGGAGCTTGTGGGAGGCCAGCACCTTGCCGCCTTTGCAATGCACAGTGACGCCCTATTTGCTGCAAACAGGGGAAGCGCAGCCTATTCTGCAATCGTGACCTCGACCCCTCTGACTGTTGGTGCCTCTTGCCTTACTTTATAACGGCCTCCTTGTTTGTTACGTAACTTGCCCGATGAAGAGTTAAATATTTTTTTCTTACTGTACTTTAATCTTATGCTGCCTGCTTGCTGTCCAGAACTAATAATGTTCAAAATGTATACGGCAACTCATTTCTCCTTTCCCTCAGCGTCTACAACTCGCCGTTCATCACATGGAGGTGTTTTTTTGATAAGGCATGATAACTGCGGAGTGCGGCGCCACACACACACCTTTACGACGAACACCTGCTGCCAGGACCACTTGGCCTCCTGTCGCGCCAGTCCTCGTACCTCGCTTCAGACGCGGCTCATATTTCCCGCCGCCCGCCGTCCCCACTGCCCCCCTGCAGCCTCCACTTCGCTCACTGCGCGCGTGTCAAGTTCGGAAACTTCAAAGAAAGTTTCGAAGATCATGAACCTTGCTGAACATAACGTCGAGCCTTAGTGGAGTTACCGGAGGGGCAAGCACTGAGGACACCGAAGTAGAAGTAAGGCCATTGTACTGCCTCAAATGTACTTGTCCGTTGTGGATATGCTTCTGGTGCGGCAGCGTGGGCGTCCACAGCCAGGCCAGTGGGTGAGGATTGATGGGTCGGAGTGATTCGTTGCCTCACGCACGGGTTCGTTTTGGACTCATGACAGTGAGTGACCACTGAGTGGCAAGATGAATTACGTCAAGAGTTGCCTTGCGTTGCCAGGTGCCAGGATTGAGTTGGGCATGAACAGTTTGTAGAAAGACTACACGAGCAATGTTTCTCACCCATTTGCAGCTTGACAACCGACTCATCGGCACGACGTGTCAAAGTCCTCGGTAACACTTGCGGCGGGGCATGACGGGACAGCAAAGCATCAGTGACGTCACGTCATCCTCGCTTACTTGTGTCAGAGCGACGCGCGTCATCCTAGCGGTAGGAGTGTCTGTGACGGTGTGGCCTTGTGCGTGTGCCCGGCGGCGGTTGCGGTGCGCGTGCAGTGTTGCGGTCATCGAGAGGGTGGAGGCGGCCCCGTCACTACGAGGAAGGTGAGTGCCAGTGCGTCATGGTCCTTGCAGGACAGAACGCGGCACGTGCGTCATGCTTGGGGCCGTGGACGCCGGCAGCAGAGTTTGTGTTCGGCCCACCCGTGCCGGCACCACCCTCGCTCGCCTCACGCGTCCCTTTGACCTTAGTTCCTCTAATGTGTCAGTTGGGAGTTATCCGAGTCCAGAGCCCACGCGGGAGTGAACGAATGGCGCGAAGGGATTATGAATAGCATGGTGCTGGAGGTTCCGTAGCAATGGTGGGTCAGCCGCCAGACAGTGACGTCACCGCTGACTGGCTGTACTGATCTGAGGGCGGTGCGAGTCCCATCTCCGTGTGTGTGTGTGTGTGTGTGTCACCACCCAGTGCTGGGGAATCATTAAGTTCACGTGGGGGGGAAGGGGGGTTAAGTGGGAGGAAGTGATGAAGAGACATCGTCGTGCCTCAGACTGCGTGATTGCTGGAGAGGGAGGAAGGGAGGCGGGGCGGGGTAGAGGGAGGAGGAGGAGGAGAAGAAGCGGGGTGGAGACTGGAGAGGGAGGAAGGGGGTCGGGGTGGAGGGACGAAGGAAACTCACTAAGCTCACCAGGTGTCTCCCTTGTTGCTCTCTGAACCAAGTGTTAGGTGAGGCTTTCGTTATGAGGCATGGAGGCGTGGAGACACATGAAGGGGCTATTACACTGGGCAAATTTTCCGTGGATCTTCAGTCAAACCACGATTTCCGCTGGCGTGGTTCTCATATTTCCATGGTTATCTGACGTGTCCACGATCTTCCAAAGCTACGGTAGATTTCACTGAAGGACGACGGTATTACTCACCATCTTCATCAGCAGCAGTAACGAGAAACAATTGAGAACCACGCCAGCGGAAATCGTGGTTTGACTGAAGATCCACGGAAAACATGCCCAGTGTAATACCTCCTTTAGTTTTCTCAATCCTATGCTAACACGATTCCTCCTCCCCACCTCCTGTCCCCCCTTCCTCCCACCTCCTGTCTTCTCCTTCACCTCCCTTGCCTCCTCCTTTACTTCCTCCCATTCCTTTGTACATTATTCCCCTTCACCTTTCCTTCTTCAGTCCTCCCCTCTTCTCCTCCTTCCTTTTTTATCTTCCCTGTTTCCTTCTTTATCTTTCATTACTTCCTTCTCCGTCATTCTCAACACCTCCCTCTTCCGTCTCCTTCCCTCCCTCCTCCTTCCCTTCCCACCTCCCCACTGTCCTCCCATCTCCCACACCTTCACCACACAGTTCATTCACCTCCCTCTATTCTCCGGTCATCAGCCTCCCTTCCTCGCCCCGCACTCTTTTGTCCGCCACTCAGGTAAAAATAGGCCCAGGTAATGTGTCCTGGTTACTTGTAATCTTAGGTGTCGTAAACGGTGTCGTCAGGAAAGGATGAACGATTACTGGGCTGTTTTTTTTTTTTTCTCTCTCTCTCTCGGCTTCCTTCTGCTTTGTTTTCCTTTCTATCGCTCGTATTTTCTTACTTTTTCTTCTTTATCTTTTTTCTCTGTTTCCTTTTCTCTCCTTCTCTCTTCCTTCTGTTGTGTTTTGCTTTCTATCGCTCTTATTTTCTTTCTTTTTCTTTCTTTTTTTCTTTCAGTTTCCTTTTTTCTTTCTCTCTGCTTTCCTTCCTTCCTTCCTTCCTTCCTTCCTTCTTTATTTGTTTATTTCTCTAGTTCTTTATTTTTCTGTCTATCTTACTCTTCTTTTTTCTTTCTCCTTTTCGTTTTTCCTTTTCTTTCTCTTCTCTTCCTTTTCTTTCTTTTTCTTTCTCCTCATTCGTTTCCTTCTTCGTTATTATATCATTATGTGTGTGTGTGTGTGTGTGTGTGTGTGTGTGTGTGTGTGTCAATGTTATTACTATTTTTTTTTATGGTATTAGAGTTATTTATTCGTTGAAAGCAGCTTAGTTCATTATATATAAAATTTTCTGATCATTCATTTATTCAATTATTTTTTCATTTCCGTGTTGGACTTTTTCTTTTATCTTTTTTTTAACTTTTTTCTTCACTTTGTTTTAATCATACTTTTCACTAATTTGCTTACCTCTGAAATATGTAACTCTTCATTTTTTTCTTCTCTCTCTCTCTCTCTCTCTCTCTCTCTCTCTCTCTCTCTCTCTCTCTCTCTCTCTCTCTCTCTCTCTTTGTTCGTTAATTCGCCCTTCATTCCCGCCTTTCATATTTCGGTTCTGGTATTCAGTTTCTTCCTTCACAAAAATGCGTCGGGAAAATGAAAGAGAAAAGATACAAAAGAAATGTTGATGAAAATGTGGCAAGAAACTGTTTTCATGATCACTACTTTTTCATTCTCTCTAATATGTCATTCTCTCTCTCTCTCTCTCTCTCTCTCTCTCTCTCTCTCTCTCTCTCTCTCTTGTGAAGGGGTGTTATTTAGTGAGAGAGAGAGAGAGAGAGAGAGAGAGAGAGAGAGAGAGAGAGAGAGAGAGAGAGAGAGAGAGAGAGAGAGCACAACACCCAAAGCCTGTTTTAAATATTCCATCACCTGCTTTTCCCTCTTCCGGTATCAAAAATTTTCTGTGGTGAAAGAAAACGTGTTCAGGATCGTAATTAGAGCGGGAACTCAGCTATAATGATCACGATTCTCTTCACATCACCTGTTTTTACATTCCTCTTTTTTTAGCTGTATATAATAAGATTGGTTTGAGAGAAAGATAATTAAATAAAAAGGAGGAAGAAGAAGAAGCAAGAGGATGGAGATTAGGAGAAGGATTAGAAGGAAGAAGATGAAGAGGGTGAGGAGGATAGTGGGAACAAGATGAGGAAGAGGAAGAAGAGAAAAAGAAAATGGAGGATTAAGCAAAATGAACTTAGAGAACGGAAAAGAAGAAGGAAGAAGAAGGAGGAGGAGGAGGAGGAGGAGGAGGAGGAGGAGGAGGAGGAGGGAGACGAATCAGAGGTAACTTTGGAAAGTGAAAATGGAGGGAGAGCGATAGAAGAATTAGGAAAGTGAGAGAAAAGTTTAATGGAAATTGAGAGAGAAAATAAGCCAGGACGAAATTACCACCTCGCCTCCTCCTCCTTTTATATCCTCTGCTCCTCCTTTTTGGTTCTCCTCGTCCTCCTCCTACCTTCTCTTTCTACTGCTTCTACTTCGATGGAAAAAAAAAGTGGTGTATTTAAGTCCAGAGGTGGGCGATGCTGCCAAATCCAGGAGGAAGAGGACGGGGAAGAGGAAGAGGAGGAGGGAGAGGAGGGAAAGAGGTAGAGGTACGTTTTTTTATGAAGGAGGAGTAAGTTATATAAGACAAGACGGTGAGGAGGAGCAGAGAAGGGGCGGAGGAGAGAAAGGTCACAAGGAACACCAGATACAAGGGGGAAAGAAAGATAATGGAAAATGAGGTAATGATGAGGAAGAACAGGAGAGGGAGAGAAGCAGGATGATTATGGGTAAGGAAAATAACCGAGGACTAATGAATGAACAATGTGAGTTATGAGAAAAGAGGAAACGAAGAAATAGGAGGTAATGATGAGTAGAAAGAATAGGAGAGGACAGGAGAACCAGGAAGAGGAAGAGTAAGGAAAAGAACCGAGGACTAATGAATGAACAATGTTACTGTTATGAGATAGAGGAAACGAAGAAATAGGAGGAAATGATGAATAGGAAGAAGAGGAAGAGGCAGGTAACTGAGGTATATTAGGAAGAACATTAGCATGAGGAGAAAGAATGAGAATAGCGGAAGAAAGAATGTTAGACGTGACTGCAGTACGATAGAGAGGAAAGGGAAAAGGATGAGGAAATTATGAAAAAAAAACAAGAAGAGGAGGAAAAGGGAAAAGAGGGCGGTAGGAAATTCAGATGTAGAAGAAGCAGAAACGGAGAAATTAGAGTAAGAGAGAGAACAGAGGAAGAATGAATATTGAATGTGACTGCAATGAGATAGAGAAAGACGAAAGAGGATAATATGAAAAGCAAGACGATAAGGAAAACGTGTGGAAGAAGGAACAACAGAGGAAGAAGAAAGAGTAAGAAAGAGAACAGAGAAAGAATGAATGTTGAATGTGACTAGAATGAAACAGAGAAAAAAGGAGGAAGAGGATAATATTAAAAGCAAGACGAAAAGGAAGATGTGGAAAAAGGAAAAACAGAGGCAGGAGGAGAAAGAGAAAGGGTAGCCTACAGAGGAAGAACGAATGTGGAATTTGACTAGAATGAAACAGAGAAAAAAGGAGGAAGAGAATAATATGAAAAGGAAAACGAAAAACAAAAAGGTGTGGAAGAAGCAGGAACAGAGGAAGGAGAAAAAAAGACTTAAGAAAGCGATCAAAGACTCAATGAATGTATAATGTAACCAGAATGATGTAGGAAGGCTATTCATGTTTCCGGCTAACTGGTTCGTGTTTTCGTCAATCATTCACAGCGGTGGATAAAAAAAATATATAATGCAATGTCGCCGATTAGATGTACTTTTTATGACAATCACGTGAACGAGTCTAAACGAGTTTGAAATAGTTTACAGCCATTTTCTCTTCACGGGCAATTAGACATTCTCCCCATTACTTATTTTTTGTACCTTCGCCTCATTGAATATTCTGTTTAATGTGGTTTTTGCTTTTCGTGTGTGTGTGTGTGTGTGTGTGTGTGTGTGTGTGTGTGTGTGTTATCATTCGAGTACCGGTCTATTAGTTTTTGTATACCTGTAATCCTCATTGAATATGCTGTTTTAATGCCTTTTTGCGACTGCCTGGCTTGGTCCCGTTTCTTTTATATTCGTACCGGTCTGTTAGTTTTTGTACTTCTGAGCCTCATCGTGTATGCTCTTTGGCGGTTTGCGTGTGTGGGGGGCGGCCGATGTTTGATAGTGAGGCTGATATGTTGTGTTTCCTGAGTGACTGGCCATAACAGGTGTGGGCAGGTATGAACGGTCGTCAGGTGTGTTGTTTTGTATGGAGGGTTTTTGTATAGTATAGATCAGGATTTCCCAACTTGGGGGAAAATTTTATGATTCCAGGGGGGAAATTTAACCTGAGGGAAATATAAGTAACTAGCAATTAGTCGGCGGAAATGGGGAATCAGAGCTATTGATTGACTGATTTGTGTTATTAAGTAGGTATATATTATGTTGGGCTACTATTTATTTATTATATTATTTGTGTTATTGAACAAGTAAATTTCGTGTTTTGGCAACTTTTTTCCTCGGCCACATGAAGCGGGAAATCCGGGTGGTTAAAGTTGATGAAGGGGAGACGACAGAAAAAAGTTTGGGAACCACTGGTGTAGGTAATGTTGTATTGTATTTTATTGTAGTATTGTATTGCCAGTTTTGTATAGTATAGATAGATGAATTAGGCAACAGACAAAGGCTTAAGATACCGTGTTTTCCGAGTCACTAGCTATGACCAAATGGGTGCAAGTAGGGACAGTCTAACTAGGTGTGCTGTTGTTTATTTTTATGTAATGGTTGGATTAGGTAACAGACGAAGGTTTAAGGTATTCCAAATAAAAAATAAAAACTTGCGTTGGTCGTGGCATGCGTTTAACTGATAACAACAGGTGTGTGTATGGGTGAACCGTCTCGCCAGGTGTATAGTTTTGTGTAGGTAACAGGCGAAGGTTTTAGGTATTCCAGATAAAAAATAAAAAATTGCGTAGGTCGTGGTATGCGTTTAACTGATGCCAACATGTGTGTGTATGGGTGAACCGTCTCGCCAGGTGTATAGTTTTGTGTAGACATATATACAGTGCTTGAATTAGGTAACAAACGAAGCTGTAAGGTTTTCCTGAACAAAAACTAAATGACTCGTGCAGGTTATGTCATGCGAACCGAAAGAGATTAACAACCAGAATATCAAAGTAACGACCCAGGTATTGTTTCGCTTAGGGAGCGTTGACACGTCTTGAAGCACTCGAGAACTGATGTTTTGACTGACTGAATGACTGAATAATTACCTGATAGACCTACTGACTGACTGACTATATGGCTCTAAGCTGAATAACTCATTGATATCGACTGATTGACTGACTGACTAAATGGCCCTAAACTGATTGATCCTGACTGACAGACTGACTGACTAAATGGCTCTAAACTAAATAACTCCTTGATAACGACTAACTGATTGACTGACTGACTGACTAAACGACTCTAAACTGAATAACTCCTTGATACCGACTGACTGACTGACTGACTGACTGACTAAACGACTCTAAACTGAATAACTCCTTGATACCGACTGACTGACTGACTGACTGACTGACTAAATGGCTCTAAACTGAATAATTCCTTGATACCGACTGACTGACTGACTGACTAAATGGCTCTAAACTGAATAATTCCTTGATACCGACTGACTGACTGACTGACTGACTAAATGGCTCTAAACTGAATAATTCCTTGATACCGACTGACTGACTGACTGACTAAATGGCTCTAAACTGAATAACTCCTTGATACCGACTGACTGACTGACTGACTGACTGACTAAATGGCTCTAAACTGAATAATTCCTTGATACCGACTGACTGACTGACTAAATGGCTCTAAACTGAATAATTCCTTGATACCGACTGACTGACTGACTGACTGACTAAATGGCTCTAAACTGAATAATTCCTTGATACCGACTGACTGACTGACTGACTGACTAAATGGCTCTAAACTGAATAATTCCTTGATACCGACTGACTGACTGACTGACTGACTAAATGGCTCTAAACTGAATAACTCCTTAATAGGGTGACTGACTGACTACATTCCTTTGAACTTAATTACTGATAGACTGATTGACTGAATTATTTACTGTAACGGAATGACTCACTGATAGACTGAATGACTGACTAAATGGACCTGAATGACTCCCTGATAGACTGACTGACTGGCTAAGTGACTCTGACTGACTCCCTGATAGACTGACTGACTGACTAAATAACCCTGAATGACTCCCTGATAGATTGACTGACTGACTAAATGGACCTGAATGACTCCCTGATAGACTGACTGACTGACTAAATGAGTGACTATTACAACATACCCACTGACGAACTGACTCGTGATATTTGCCGACGCGAGGGGTTGCCAAACGTGACCAAAAAAGCGTTTATAATAAATTGTGAACCTTTCTATTATGTGTTTCGAGCCTCTGTTTATTTATTCATGTCGTTATTTATGTTAAACGTTTTGCGGGAGTATTACATTGTGACAAACGTGTATTCAGTAACGTTATCAAGTTTTAATGGCCAATGTTTCCTCTTTAATTGGCATTGGTTCGTTTGATGGAATAATATACTTTTTTTTTGTTTTGTTTACAGTAAAGGAAGCGGCTCAAGGGCCAAAAAAAAAAAATAATAATAATAATGAAAAAAGCCCGCTAATCACTGCTCCTATATAAAAGAGTACAAAGAAGTGGTCGAAAGAGAGGTCAATTTCGGAAAGAGAGATGTCCTGATACATTCATTTTCAGTCTTCCTTAAAAAACGTGTAATTCAGTAACGTTATCAAGTTTTAAAAGCCAGTGATTCTTCTTTTATTGGCATTGGTTCATTTGGTGGAATAACAGACCTTTTTATTCTCAATCTTACTTAACAGAATGCATTAGTGTAGCTCCTTATTTCGCTTGCCCAGAATTCTATCTTTCGAAATGATCATGCACTTTATCTGCGTTTTTTTCTGTTGATTTGGTGGAATAACAGACCTTTTTATTTTCAATTTTACTTAACAGAGCGCATTGGTGTAGTTCCATATTCCGCTTGTCCGTAATTCCATCTTTTGAAATGATCATGCATTTTATCTGCGGGGTTTTTTTTTCTGTTCATTTAGTGGAATAATGAACCTTTTTATTCTCAGTCTTGCTTCAACAGAACGTATTGATGCAGTTCGTTATTTCGCTTGTCCATAATTCTTTCTTTCGGAGTTATCATGCACTTTATCTGCGTTGTTGTTGTTGTTTTTTTCTCCTCTTTTTGTAACTTTCCTTCTTTCGCTTAATTGTTAGGTATTGCGTTTCTGACTACGAAGAAATCTACATTGTAATTATGAGTTTCTTTACACTATGTTCGTCTGTTTATGCACGAGCTCATCTCTTCTGTTTGTGCGTAAGTTTATCTTCTCTTTTCTTCCCTGTTTGTTCACAAGTTTATCTTCTTTACTTGTCTCTGATACTACCTTTCAAAATTCCCATGCCCTTCGTTTTCACTTTTTTCTATGTTATCATCTTTATTCTTTCGCTTAAACAGAATTCTACACTGATTTTCATTTTCCCATGTATTCACCCTCCTTTTTATCGCTTAACCAGAATGATATCTTACACTTTCATTCCATTCTATCTCTAAAAATGATCGAGCTCTATTTTCACGGAGTTTTCTTCTGTGCACACCTTCCTTTTTTTCCATCGTTCAAAACTCATGCACTTTATCTACACTGTTTTTTTTCCTTCTTGTATATTCACCTTCCAGTATTTCGCCTAACCAGAACTCTACATCTCAAAACTGTCATGCACTTTATATAGGCTAATGCTTGTCTATGCAATCACTATCCTTCTTTCACTTAAGCAGAATTCTGTCTTTTAAAAACTATCCTGCACTTCAATAACACTGACTTACTTTTTCTCTCTAAGTTATCACCTTCCTTTTTTTGCTAAACCAGAATGCTGTTTTACAAGACATTCAAGAAGCACATTTTTTCCGTCTTTGTTTTGAGTCACAGGCAAACTATCGGCTTTACCGGCACCTGTTACCTGAGGAGCTTATTACCTTAGCCTGCAGGAATCACCCAGGTAATCAATTATTACCTCCTGTTAGCGTTGGCTTTATTTGTTGACGTGGTGTCATCTTACCTTCACCTCTACGCAATTGTAACTCTATTTTCATGTTGCATTTCAGGTTAACGTTCAATCTTCAACGTATCATCTGACCTTTACCCTCAGAGTTCCCATACAATTCCGAACTATTTCCGTCTTCACCTGTATATTTTAACTAGGTGTCATTTTACCTTCAGCCGCCCACCACGCAGCGCAGGTAGCTATAGTTCCAGGTAGCATATCAGATTAACTTTTATTTGTCAACGTATCACCTGACCTTTGCACAGAGTTCCCATGCGATTCCCAACTATTTCCACCTTTACTTGTATTTTTATTATCTATGTGTCTTACCTTCATGCCACGGTAGGTAGAACCTCAGGTGGCATATCAGGTTGACTTTCAATATTCAACGTGTCATCTGACTTTTGCCTTCATGATTCACATACAGTTTCGAACTATTTCCACTATTGTCGGGAAAGGTATAATACTGTCACATCTCTCTACAAAACATCTTCTTACCTCTCTTCCCCTGATAACTTTTGACCCCTAATTAACCTGTACTGATTAAGGTTTACCTATACAAACCTTGATAATAAATCATTTCCACCTGTCTATCGGGACAGGTATATCACTCTTACCTCACGCTACAAGACATCTTTATACACCTCTTCCTCTGGTACCTGTACTTATTAACAAGGTAGCATATAATCTCACCAGCACAATTCACCTTGAGAGAAAGTCATTTCCACCTGTTTATATTGGGACAAGTATATCACTATTACCTCATGCTACATCTTCATACACCTCATCCCCTGGTAACTTGCCTCTCAATTAACCTGTAATTATTAACAAGGAAGCATATAATCTCAACAGCACAATTCACCTTGAGAGAAAGTCATTTCCACCTGTCTCTTTTTGGACAGGTATAGCCAATCAACCATATTACCTGCCAAAGCCAAGCGTCTCAATAACGTGACATTTCCCTCCCCAGGTAAGTGTCGTGTCCACGTGCCCCGCTGATCAACTCCCTGGAGGTGAGTAAGCCATCCTCTGATTGTTATTGTGGCCGCGGGGTGTTAAGGCAACTAAGAGGGTGATTGATCCTGGATTAGAGAAGGGGAGGGAGGGAGGAAGGAAGGGAGGGTGGGAAGGAGGGAGGCAAGATTTGACGTATAGGAAGGAAGGAAGGAAGGTTAGAAAGGAGGAAGGGAAGGGGGTCGAACTAGAGCAATGGAAAGGACATAAGCGAGACAGTGTTAGGAAGTCTAGATGGAGAAAATGAAGGAGAAGGAAGGAAGGAAGGGAGGGTGGGAAGGAGGGAGGCAAGGATTGACGTAGGAAGGAAGGAAGGAAGGTTAAAAAGGAGGAAGGGAAGGAGGGTCAAACTTAAGCAATGGAAGGGGAGTATGTTAGGAAATATAGAGAGAATAATGAAGGAAAATAGCGTGAAGAAAAGGACAGTGAAAGGGAGTCAGGGAGAAAGGTCGAAATCAAGGATGGAAGAGAGAAAAATGAATAAAGGAAAGAGGAAATACGAAGGAAGGAAGGAAGGTGTAGAGAAGGGAGGTAAAGCAACGAAGGGGAAGGAGAGAGAAGATGAAGGGAAGGATGATAGACAGGAGGGAGGAAGAGAAAAATAAGGAAGGGGAAGAGAGAGAGAGAGAGAGAGAGAGAGAGAGAGAGATGGAGTGACAGAGAGAGAGAGAGAGAGAGAGAGAGAGAGAGAGAGATAAATTAAAGGAAGCGGAAGAAGAAAAATGGAGGAAAGGGAAGAAGAAAAAATGGAGGGAAGAAAATAAACAGGAAGAAGAGATAATCAAGGAAAGGGAATAAGAGACAATATGGACGGAAGAAAAGGGGATAAGAGGAAGGGGAGAAGAGAATTAAGGTTTTATAGTGAAAGGAGGAAGAGGAGGAAAGGAGGGAGGAATGAATGAAGGAGAAATGTAGAATATAACAGAGGTAGAGAGGAAACGTGAGAGGGAGAGAGAGAGAGAGAGAGAGAGAGAGAGAGAGAGAGAGTTGTTTGGGTGTTGGATTCTAATTGTTTGGAGCTGTTTGCGTGTTTGCCTAATTGACTTTGATCTCTCTCTCTCTCTCTCTCTCTCTCTCTCTCTCTCTCTCTCTCTCTCTCTCGCAACACATTCCAGTAGTTCATTTTCTGTTTCTCAAAATCGCGTCTTATCATGAACACATCCCGTTTTCTTTTCATTACGCAACGCTCTATTGTTTTTTGGGGTAAACTTTAAATTATTTCTTTCGTCGCTACTTTCATTATTATTTGCATTTTCTAAAGGTCAAAGATAGAAAAACAGACAGAAAGATTGGTAAGTAGAGAGAGAGAAAGAGAAACAGTGACACAGAGAGAGAGAGGCAAGGAAGGAGAAGGAGAGAAATGGTGGAGGGAAGGAGGGTGAATAGGAGGGAGAGAGGGAAAAACAGGGAAAGGGGAGGAGGGACAAGATGGTCGGAAGGAAAGTTGTCGAAAAGTAAAAAGAGAATTAAGGCTTGGTAGAGAAGGGAGAAAAGGATGGAGGGATGAATGGATGGAGAGATAGTTAAAAAATAAAGTAGAAAAACGTAAACGAGGAATAATTTTGAAGACAGTTTTGCAAGCAGTAGAAAATAAAAAAACGAACTTCTGGGACGAGGCTTGGAATGCACTGAACGGAGGAGGAAGAGGGGGAGGAGGAGGACGAGGAGGAGGAGAGGCAGACGGGGATTAGAGCAAGACTATGATAGGATGAATGTGGGGAAGGAAAGACAAGTACCAGAGATGAATAGAAAGTGAAGAGAAAGACCGAAACTTGGCTTATAGAAATTGAATGAATGGAGTCCGTGATGCGTTGACTAAAGCAGCGCATTAGAGATATATTAAGTTTTTTTTTTTTCTTTCTTTCGTTAATTATTATATATCAGTACTGTAGAGGAAAGACTTATGAGGAGTGAAACAGCGCGTTAGAGATATATTTCAAGTGTTTTTTTTTTCGCTAATTATTATATATCAGTACAGTAGAGGCAAGGAAAGACATATGAGGAGTGAAGCGGCGCGTTTGAGATATATTCCAAGTGTTTTTTCTTTTCTTTCTTTCATTAATTATTATATATATCAGTACAGTAGAGGAAAGACTTATAAGGACTGAAGCAGCGCGTTAGAGATATATTCCAAGCGTGTTTTTTTCTTTTCCTTCCTTTCGTTAATTATTGTATATCAGAACAGTAGAGGAAAGACTTATAAGGACTGAAGCAGCGCGTTAGAGAAAAACTTTAGAACTTGGAAATGAGAGAAGAAAAGCTAAAAATTTGTCTATAGTTGGGAAGTTAAAAGCTATGGGGAACTTTTGAACTTAGAAATATGAGGAGAGATTTTTAAAGTTGATCTGTACATGGTGAGTGATTAGATGTGGGGAAATTTAGAACTTGGAAATGTGAGAAGAAAGGCTAAAAACTGGTCTATAGATGAAAAGTGATAAGATGTGGGGAACTTGGTCTGTGGATGGCAAGTGATAAGATATGGGGAACCTTTAGAACTTAGATATGTAAGAAGAAAGGCTAAAAAGTGGTCTAGATGGGAAATGCTAAGATATAGGAAACTTTAGAACTTAGAAATATGAGGAGATAGGTTTAAAGTTGATCTGTACATGGCAAGTGATAAGATATGAGGAACTTTAGTAATGAAAAGGAGCAATTATCTCTGAATATGAGTTTGACAATTATAAAACTTGATGCAGACGACTATATAGGTGTGGAAGTGTTTTGATAACGATGGGACATGTGTAGGACAGAGTTGGGCATGATTTGTCTCTCTGTGCAAAGAAAAAGATTCGCTTCATTCATGGGTGGAATTGTCAAGCAGGATCTCTTGTTTTGATTGTCGAACTGATTGATTTGCACTGTTTGGGTGACGTTCTGTGTGTGTTACTTTTTCCTGCTTTATATTTTTTTCCTTGTTGTTTTTAATATTTCCTCATTTTGTTCTTAATTTTCCTACTTTGTTTTTTTCCTTTTTTTTATATTTCCTCTTTTTTTTGTTCTTAATTTTCCTACTTTATATTCTTTTTCCTTTTGTTGTTGTTGTTTTTAATATTTCCTTATTTTTTTGTTCTTAATTTTCCTACTTTATTTTTTTTCCTTTTGTTGTTGTTTTTAATATTTCCTCATTTTTGTTCCTACTTTTGCTATCTTTATTGTGTGTGTGGCTGTTTGTTTCGTTCTGTTGCGTCATTTCCCGCGTGTTTGTGTTCGATGTATGCTTGGATTTTGTCACGTTCTATTCGTTATTAAGGTTCGTTGTTTGTGTGGCTGTTTGTTCCTTTATGGTTGGTTCAGCTGCATCGTTTCCCATGAGTTTGTGGTCAATGTTTGCTTGGATCTCGTGACATTCCATTCGTGATTGAGGTTTCATTGTTTGCATTAGGTTTTGTATGTAAAGCTGATTCATTATGTTTTTCTTTATAGCCAAGGAAACAACTCAAAGGCAACAAACAAAGGTGTAAAAAGAAAAGGCCCGTTGATCGCTCTTCCCACGATGACAAAAGTAATAAGTGGGTAAAAGAGAGGTCCATTTCGTATAGATGTATTATTTCTATTTTGTCATATTTTATCATGTACTTAATTCCCCCCTCCTGCCTCCTCACCCCTTCTCGCCCCCACCTTGTCTCCCTACCAGTCTTCATCATTTATACTCCCCATTTATATCCGAAATTGACCCCTCTTTCATCCACCTCTTTGGATTCTTTTTAGGAGCAGCGAGTAGCGGGCTTTTTTTATTATTGTTTCCTTTTTTTGTGTGTCCTTGAGCTGTCTCCTTTGCTGTAAAAAAAAAAAGAAGTTTCGTGTCCATTTTCCTCCTATTCCTCAAACTGCTATTTCTTTTCTTCCTTTCTATTCCTTCACTATCTTCTCATCTTGTTTACCTTTCATCATTTGTTGTCTTCCCATTCTCGTTTCTATTTCCCTTGCTTCCTTTCTAACTTCTTTCGGGCATCTGTTTGAAATGTTATATTCCGGACACTCATACCTCTTTCCCTTCATTTATTATTCATCGTGCAGCAGCGAAGAAGTAATTGCAGTTTCAAATATGTTAATTATGTTTAATCGAATTTTTTTCATGAGTTTATTATTTGCACAATTACTCGTAACAGGTATTGGATGTAATGACGTTCCTGCAATTTTATATACGTTCTTTATCCAGCGAATGAATGCCTGATTGAAATGAACGTTTGTCCTGCACCTTTGACCTTTCATTTCGTTTCTTTCCGTTTATTTTTCTTTGGCTTAACGACCTTCCTTTTCGGAGTTTTTATTCCTTCTATAACTTTTTCTTTTTTTTAGTTTTTCATTTTTTTCACTTTATTTCCTACTTTTGCTACTTTACATATTTTTTTCTTTTTTGTTTATTTAATATTTCCTCATTTTTCTTCTTACTTTTCCCTCCTTCGTTTTTTTTTCTTCTTTTTGTTTCCGTTTTTATATATATTTTCTTTTTTCTTACTTTTGCTACTTCTCTTTTTTGTGTGTGTTTATTTCTACTTCTTTCTTTATTTCTTTCTTTATATATTTCTTTTCTTTTTTTATATATTTCAATAGGAGAGTATCAAGACAACTTTAGGGGTAACTTCGACGATTCTTCTTTTATGTCTTGTATCAGGCGAAGCAGCGTGTTGCGGGCCATGATTTCTACCTTTTGCTTATCCCACTTTCTGTCGCCTTAATGGAAAGCGCACCTGTCTTTTACGGTTCGGAATTAAAGTGTGAATTTTATTGTGCAGTGTTTTCTTTTTTTACTGGCGCGCTAAAACACCAATATGAAGCCATTAAGAGGAGATAGAAATACCTGGGCACAAATGGACTAAGAGAGAGAGAGAGAGAGAGAGAGAGAGAGAGAGAGAGAGAGAGAGAGAGAGAGAGAGAGAGAGAGAGAGAGAGAGAGACGAGATTAGGGTCCCATTTTGATGAACTTGTCCTTATTAATGACTACAATTATACCTCCCCTGTTTATTAATATCCTTCCCCCCATCCCATTACCCCCCTCTGCCTCCCCTTCCTCTCTTCCTCCCCCCATCCCATTACCCCCCTCTGCCTCCCCTTCCTCTCTTCCTCCCCCCATCCCATTACCCCCCTCTGCCTCCCCTTCCTCTCTTCCTCCCCCCGTCCCATTACCCCCCTCTACCTCCCCTTCCTCTCTTCCTCCCCCCATCCCATTACCCCCCTCTGCCTCCCCTTCCTCTCTTCCTCCCCCCGTCCCATTACCCTCCCCTTCCTCTCTCCCACCTCCCTTCTCTTTATCCCTTCCCGTCGCTCCTTCCTTGTCTCCCTTCCAGTCTTAATGATTTATACCCCTTCCAGTCTCGTTCCTGTTTTCCGCCTACTCTTCAAACTCATATTCCTTTTCTTCCCTTCTACTCCTCCTTCACTATCTTCTTGTTTACCTTTCATCGTTTTTCTTCCCATTCTCGTTTCTGTTTCCCTTCTACTTCTCGTACTTTTTTCCTTTTCTTCGATTTTGCTCCTTATTCACTATCTTCTTTTCCCGTCCACCCTTCGTCTTTCGTTTCTTTCTTACTTTTTATTTATCTATTCCCTTTACCCTTCAAGTTCATTCCGTTCATTTTCCCATCATCCTCTTCATCTTCATCACCTTCCTCTCCGTTCATCTTCATTCTTCATCTTCAATCTTCCCCTCCATCTTAATTTTTCATCTTCATTCCTCCCCTTCATCTCCAATCTTCCCCTTCATCTTCATTTTTCATCTTCATTCCTCCCCTTCATCTCCAATCTTCCCCTCCATCTTCATTTTTCATCTTCATTCCTCCCCTTCATCTCCAATCTTCCCCTTCATCTTCATTCTTCATCTTCATTCCTCCCCTTCATCTCCAATCTTCCCCTCCATCTTCATTTTTCATCTTCATTCCTCCCCTTCATCTCCAATCTTCCCCTTCATCTTCATTCTTCATTTTCATTCCTCCCCTTCATCTCCATTCTTCATCTTCATTCCTCCCCTTCATCTTTATTTTTCCCTTCCATCTTCATCTTCATCTTCATTCTGGCCCTTCATTTCCATTCTTCAACTTCACTCTTTTCATCTTCCCTTCATCATCCGTTTCTTCCTCCCGGCTAACATTTGTCCTGCCTCTTCACTTCAAATTCACTCTTTTCTTCTCTTTCTCCGCCCTTCCCATACTATCCTACACTTCCTCCTTTCCCTTATTTCCATTCTCTTACCTTACTCTCATTTCCCTCTTCTGCCCTTTCCAGGCTAATTGACATCTACCGTTCCCTTTACTCTTTCCTCCTATCCATGTTTCCCTTTCCTCCGGCTTTCCCAGACTTTCCTACACTTCCTTCTTTCCCTTATTTCCATTACCTTATCCTTCTCTCTTTTCCCTCTTCTGCCCTTTCCAGCTAGTCCACATCTACCGTTCCCTTTACTCTTTCCCCCTATCCATTTTGTCCCCTTCCTCCTCCTTCCCAGCCCGTCGTACACTCTTCCAATCCTTTGTTCTACCCTCTTATCCTTCTTTTTTTACCCTTTTTGTCTTTTCCCCCATATCCCACACCTCCCCTATTTTCCAGACTCCTGCCCTTTTCACTCTCTCATCCCACGCCTCCTTCCGTCCCTTCTTTTTCCGCCTCATCACCCTCGAGTTCCCTTCCTCTTCGTCTTCCTCCCCCACACGGAACAAAGGCCAATAGAGAGTTTCGTCAAGGGAGTTATGGCTGGTGTTCGGGCCTCCTATCGTGTGTCTGTGTGGCTGGTTACGAGTGGGAGTTGGAAAAAGCGCCCTCTATGTGGTTTTGGGTGTAGTTTGACTCTTATATATCTTTTTTGATTACTATATTTTTAAAAACTTTTTTTTCATTTTCATTCCTACTTTTGCCACTTATATATTTTATTTCTTAGTTTTTTTTCTCAGTTTTTTCTAACTTTTCCTAATTTTTTGTATTTTCTTTTTAGTTTTTTTATATTTTCTCATTTTCGTTTCTACTTTTCCTATAGTTTGTTTTTCTCTTTTTAGTTTTCTTTAATATTTTCCCACTTTTTGTTCTTTCTTTTGCTTTCATTTTTGTTGTTTTTGCTTATAATTTCTCATTTTTTGTTCTTACTTTTCATACTTCATTTTTTCTTTTTAGTTTTTTTTTTATATCTTCCCATTTTTTCTTACTTTTTTTCTACTTTTTTTTCTTTTTGTTTGTTTTTGTGTATTTCTCTGTTTATTTGTTTATTCATTTATTGGTTCGATATTTTTCGGCATAGGGTGACAGTGGTATGTTTTTTTTTCGTTTCCTCCCTGTAACTTGCTCTCCTCCTTTTACCATTCCAAATCATTCTGTTTATCTTTTCATCTTGTTCATCTTCACTTCGTTCATCTTCCCTTCATCTTACTTATCTATTTCATCTTCATTCTTTATCATCATCTTCATTCTTCAGCTTCAATTTCATCAACATAAGCCTATCCCACACCCTCTCCTGAATCCCTTTTTTTCCACCCTGCTACCCCTTTCCTTTTCTCCTTCTCTCTGCCCCTTCATACACATACTCCAATCCCCTTTTCCCACTGTCCTCCCCTTTTCCTTTTGTCCTCTTCTTCTGCCCTTCCTTGCATATCAGATACATACTCCGATAACCCTTTTCCTGCCCTTTTCCTTTTTCCCCTCCTTCTGCCCTTCCCATCCTGTCCCAAACCTTCATCCGTTCCCTTTCCTTCACCCTTCTATCCTTTTCCTCTTTTCCCCTCCCTCTGCCCTTCCCAGCATATCCACCCTTCACCCTTCTACCCTTTTCCTTATTTTCTCCTCCTCCTTCTCTTCCCTGCCTATTCCAAACCTTCTTCCGTTCCCTTCATTTCACCCTTCTACTCTTTTTCTATTTTCTCCTCCTCCTCCTCCTCCTTCTCTTCCCTGCCTATCCCAAACCTTCTTCCCTTCCTTCTATTTCACCTTTCTATTCTTTTCCTTATTTTCTCCTACTCCTTCTCTTCCCTGCCTATTCCAAACCTTCTTCCCTTCCTTCTATCTCACCTTTCTATCCTTTTCTTTATTTTCTCTTCCAATTTCCCTTCCCAACCTATCCCAAACCTTCCCTTCCCTTAATTCCATCCTCTCCTATTCGTTTACTTCCATTGTTAACATCCTGCAGCGGTACCGACTTTGGATAACTACGTAATTGGCTTTAATCCCCAATTAGCTTGTTATTGTACTGTGTTATGCCTTTCCGTCATACATTTCCCCCGTTATCATGTTCTTGTATTTTCCTTAAGCCTTTTCGTCATACACTCCCTTCATTAGCATTCTATTGTACTATGTTAAGCCTCTTCATCGTGTATGGCTCCGAAATTGGCTTATATTCCACTTATCTTGTTGTTACACGTAATGAGACTCACCATCGAGAAGGAGGGATTACTACTACTTCTACCACCAGTACTACTACTACTACTACTACTACTACTACTACTACTACTGTTACTACTACTACTACTACTACTGTTACTACTACTACAACTACTACTACTACTACTACTACCACCACTACTACCACTACTACTAATGTTCCTGTTACTGCTCTCCTTCCATTCCTATTGCTATTTCTTCTCTTACAGTTTCCTTTTCCTTCTGTCTCATTCCTCTCCTTTCCTTTTTTGAGCTCCTTCATCATACCACTCGCTCCTCTTTCCCCCGTTGTATTCTGGTGTTGATGTTTTCGGATGCTTTCGCTTCTGTCTATTTCCTAATAAAAACGGAGATCAGTCAGGTTCTCATGAGTGTTCATTTGGTACATCGGTCGAGAAAATGGTCAGGCTACCACCATGGTCATAAAAGTATATACCCCTGGAAATGCTCAATACTCCTACGAAAGCCTTGTCAAATATGTGCGCTTGGACGCCGAAATGTTTAACCCCTTGACTGCGGATTTCGTACAGGAGGACCTCACCTATTAAACTACAGGAATGGAACAAAAAGTGGCTGCTACAATTCAGTGAAGAAAAATATAAAGCCCTGCACCTTGGGAGGGGATATCCAGCACACCAATACCACATGGGAAACACTCCACTATCCACCACAGAGGCAGATAAAGTCCTGGTAGTATATGTTTCCAGGCTACCAGTAAAGGCTAAATCCGTGCCAATCGCAGCGGACGGGTTAAGAATATGACTCACCATCGAGGGGGAGGCTGTTCCAAAACTCCTTTAGGCAGTGCTGGCCCTCTGGCGGCAGGTTCAGGAAGTCGTCCTCGTCCGGGGCCTCGGTGGGGTCCTGGGCGGCGGGGCGCGTGGTGGGCCAGGCCGCGGGGTCCCCCTCGTCCATCATGCTGACGAGTGGAAGACAATAAGGAAGTAATGAATAACAAGTAGATCATCACATTTGCATGACGCTGTAAACAACAATAGAGTGACTTCCTCACTCCTCATTTGTAAGAATATAGACACGGCTGGTTATGCACATGTAATGAGATGTTCTAATTTTCTAAAGATGGATGTATTTATATGACACCACAAGCCATAACTTATATCAACTTGTTAAAGGATATGGGTCAGAAACAGTTTTTGCCTCGCGTGTTTAAAAAAAAGTATAAAACATGACAATAGTAGTAATTAGATATGCATATTTAAAAAGAGTATTTTGTTTTTTAAAGATAAATGAAAAATACATCACATCACGATACACGAGTAATCCATCTGATAAAAATATGAGTTAAAATCACTGTTCGACTCGTTACGTTTTTAAGTAGTGAAAAAAAAAACATGAAAACTTTAGTCATTACATTTGCATCTTTAATATGATATTCTATTTTTTAAAGAAAAATTTAAAAATATGTTGCATCAAAACCCATGAATAACTATATATAATCAAACCTCCTGGAGCACACGAGTCAGTCACTTTTTACCTCGTCAGTTAGAAATAAAATGCGAAAAACATGAAAACATTAGTCTTTACATTTGCATCTTTAATATGATATTCTGTTTTTTTTTTAAAGATGAAAAAAAAAAATAGTGCATCAGAACCCATGAATAATCAGACTTCCTGGCGAATCTGAGTCAGTCACTTTTTACCTCGTCAGTTAGAAATGAAATACGAAAACATGAAGGCATTAGTAATTCCGCGTGATTCTTTCCGTGAACAAAAAATTAAAAAAAAAATGTTACATCGACACTGATATATTTCCTGCAGAATACGAGTGAGAGTATGTTCCTTCCTGGTTCTTTAAAATGTAGAAGTGGAAATACGACACCGTTGATGAAGGAAATAAAACGTGATATTTTATTTTCTTTCGTAAAATATTATAAAAAAAAATAGTTCATAAAAGAAAAGAAATCAATGGAAAACTGTAAAAGTCCTCATAGGCTGCAAGACGAAAAATATCAACAGTAAATATTGGAAATCAGTCGAGGTGTTATCAGCCGTAAGTCAGATAACACGTCACAGGAAAAAATAAACCATAGAAAGTAAACCACATCCCATAAAAAATAAACAATAGAAGATATGCCACATCACATAAAAATAAACCATGGAAAATATACCACATGCCATAAACTATAAACCATGGAAAATAAACTACATCCCATAAAAAATAAACCGTAGAAAATAAACCATGAAAAGTAAACTACGTCCCATAAAAATATAAACCACAGAAAATAAGCAATGTAAAATAAACCACATCCCATAAAAAATAAACCACAGAAAAATAAACCATGAAAAATAAACCACATCCCATAAAAAATAAACCACAGAAAAATAAACCATGAAAATAAACTACATCCCATAAAAAATAAACCACAGTAAAATAAACCATGAAAATAAACTACATCCCATGAAAAATAAACCGTAGAATATAAACCATGAAAAATAAACCACATCCCATAAAAAAATGAACCATAGAAAATATACCACATCCCATAGAAAATAAAACCATAAACAAAGTAAACCAAGTACGATCGCCGTTCACGCGTTACCCTCCCGAAACTTTAGGAACGAAAAAAATGTTAACGTTCACTAATAAAGACAAATGCGACGAGAGAGAGAGAGCAGGTTCTGGGAAGTAATGTCGGTCGTTTATTTTTCCTCACCGGACACGGCTGCAGAGTTTTAATGACATTACCTGGCTCGTCTCTCTCTCTCTCTCTCTCTCTCTCTCTCTCTCTCTCTCTCTCTCTCTCTCTCTCTCTCTCTCTCTCTCTCTCACCGCACCTGCACTCACACTACTCACACAACCAATTTACCTGCACACCTATTTTCGCAGGTGGCTGACATTCTTCCTGGGAGCTATTGTGCGGCTGACAGGTGGCTCAGTTTAGAGATTTCCCCCGGGGCTCGAACGTGGAGTGAACGAGAAGGTTTTACAATGCCCCTTTCACGTCCCTCCAGCCTCTCCGGACACTACTTAGCGAGAGTGCCTTCATTCAGTGCCATTCCGCCCTCCTCGCAGCTCTCATTTCACTTACCGCGTCTTCTATTCTTACCTCTAACCACCGTATGTCTCCTTCCCCCTTCTCATCTCCTCGTATGTATTTCCCGGCATTGCCCATTACCATAATCTTCCTTTTTTTGTGTCTGTTGTGGACGTCATTCTCCTCCGCGAAGTGTAATTGAATATCTCCATCTGGCTCGCTGAATTTCTTCTTTTATATAATTTCTAAGTTTCTACCTTGTTACTTCGGGTTGTTTTCATTTATACGTGTGATATAACCTTCCTAACTCTTCTTTATTTTTATTTTTCAGCGAAGTCTAATTAAATATCTCCATCTGGCTCGCTGAATTTCCTCTTTTATATAATTTCTAAGTTTCTACCTTGTTAGTTCGGGTTGTTTTCATTTATACGTGTGATATAACCTTCCAAACTCTTCTTTATTTTTTTTTTCAGCGAAGTCTAATTAAATATCTCCATCTGGCTCGCTGAATTTCCTCATTTATATAATTTCTAAGTTTCTACCCTGTTAGTTCGGGTTGTTTTCATTTATACGTGTGATATAACCTTCCTAACTCTTCTTTATTTTTATTTTTCAGCGAAGTCTAATTGAATATTTCCATCTGGTTATCTGGATGTCCTAATTTATTCAGTGTCGAAGTTTCTACCCTGTTAGTTCGTTTGTTATCAGTTGTACGTGTGACATGACCTTGCAAACTCTCCTTTTTTTTAATTTTCAGCGAAGTCTAATTGAATATCTCCATCTGGTTCTCTGGATGTCCTAATTTATTCAGTGTCGAAGTTTCTACCCTGTTAGCTCGTTTGTTATCAGTTCTACGTTTGAAATGACCTTCCAAACTCCTTTTTTTATATTTTTCAGCGAAGTCTAATTGAATATCTCCATCTGGTTCGCTGGATTTCCTCATTTATACAATTTCTAAGTTTCTACCCTGTTAGTTTGGTTTGTTATCAATTCTACGTGTGAAATAACCTTCCAAACTCTATACTTTTATTTTTTTATTTTTCAGCTTTCAATAGCATATACAGAACTCCATCTGTTGCCATATCCATGTTGCTCGATTCCCTTATCTCGATGTCATATCCAGCACAAACTTTTTTTTTCTCTCTGCAGTCCTCTATCCCTATTCTACCTCGTTTGTCTTTTAACTCTCTAAATTATGTCTTTGTAGTCCCCCACTCTTGTCGGCTTTCATCTTTTTTATCTTTTTTTTACTCTGTCTCGTTATCTACCCACCTGGATTTTTCTTTTGTAACCCTTTTTCCTTCTTTATTATCTCGTTTTTCTCTTTTTTTTTTTGTCATCTCTTTAGAGTCACGCACCTGTCCAAGCTTTTTTCGTTTCCTTTCTTTATTTCGTCCCCCCGTCATCTATACTCACCTGAATTTTTCTTCTGTAACCTTTTATTTGTTATCTATTGCCTCATTTATCTCTTAGTTAATTTAGTCACCCCTTTTTTGTAGTCACGCACCTGTCCAAGCTTTTTTCGTTGCCTTTCTTTATTTCGTCCCCCCGTCATCTATACTTACCTGAATTTTTCTTCTCTAACCTTTTATTCTTTCTCTATTGCCTCATTTATCTCTTAGCTATTTTAGTCACCCCTTTTTTGTAGTCACCCACCTGTCCAAGCTTTTTTCCCTTCCTTTCTTTATTTCGTCCCCCCGTCATCTGTACTTACCTGAATTTTTCTTCTCTAACCTTTTATTCTTTCTCTATTGCCTCATTTATCTCTTAGCTATTTTAGTCACCCCTCTGTAGTCACCCACCTGTCCAAGCTTTTTTTCTTTCAATTTCTCTGTTTCAAACTCCCGTATTCTACCTACCTGGATTATTATTCTGTAACTCTTTTTTCCTTCTTTATTACAACATTTCTCTCAGCTATTTTAGTCACACCTTTGTAGTCACCCACCTGTCCAAGCTTTTTTTCTTTTAATTTCTCTGTTTCATCCTCCCGTTTTCTATTTACCTGGTTCATTATTTGCTACCTCCCTTGATCCTTGTTTCTTTTCTTCCTCGCTCTCTGCATTTCCCTGATCCATCTTTCCTTCTTTTCTCCACCCTCACCTTCCCTCCCTACCGAGTTCCCATGTTAGGTTTCTTTTCTTCCTCGCTTTCTGCATTTTCCTGATCCATCTTTCCCTCTTTTCTCCACCTTCCCCTACCCTCCCTACCGAGTTCCCATGTCTGGTTTCCTTTCTTCCTCGCTCTCTGCATTTCCCTGGCTCACTCACCCTTCTTTTCTCCACCCTCCCCTTTCCTCCCTACCGAGTTCCCATGTTTTCTATTGCCTGTGTTCAGCTTCACTTCTCACCTGAACCCTTGATGAAATAAGTGTTCCTTCACTGCTACGTATATTACCTTGCCATACCTCATTGATACCTGATTACACCTGGACTTTTAACTTTTCACTTCACCTGTCTAACCCAATTTATCTTTTTTCTCCCACTTCAGTTAGTCTCTTTAACCTTCCTCTTATCTTTCCATCCCACTTCACTAACGTCTCTTATCTCTTCCTCCCTCTCTCTCTCCCCTCGTTATTTTTCCTTAAGTTCTAATAGCATCAGTATTTTCTCTCTTGTAATCAGGTATTCCATCCACTCTTGTTCCCGCTCCTTCATTGTCGAGCTACTAAGTTAAGTCTGTCTAAGTTGTGCCTCGTAAGTCAAGTATATTTCCCTCAAGTACTGTTTGTTTCCTTTATCCTTAACTCCTCTTCCTCTTCCTCCTCTTCCTGCTATTAATCTTACTTCTCCTCCTCCTCCTCCTATTCCTCCTCTCTTCCGCCTCCTCCATCTTTTACTATTCGTCATCATTATCTTCCTCCCCATCTTTTTACTTCTCCTCCTCCTCTTCCTTCTCCTATTCCACCTCGATTCCCCCTCCTCTATCTTCTACTATTCGTCATCATTATCTTCCTCCCCATCTTCTTACTTCTCCTCTCCTCCTATTTCTCCTATTTTTTCTCATTTTTCTACTTTTACTACTACTACGGACTCTTGTTCATCTCAATACCTACTACCACTACTACTTATATTGTTACCACTGTTACTACCATCACTACACTTCCTCTTCCTCCTCCTCCTCCTCCTCCTCCTTGACTCCCACTTCACACACCACTAAGTTACGTGTTCCAGCTGTTAAGTCGTTAAGTCACCCCGCCACTGAGAAGCCCTAACTCACATCTGATACTCCATACAACTCTCTCTCCATTTCGTTGCCACTTACGTCACCCCCCTTGCTACTCTCTCTCTCGCTCTCGCACACACACACACACACACACACACACACACACACACACACACACACACTCCAGTTATCATTCCTTGGACATTCCTCCCTCTCGTCTCGCCTCGCCTCAACATCCCTCTGCCAACAAAGGGTAACGGATATCCTCAAAGGCCCGGCCAGTGACCTCAACTTAGCTTCCTCCTTCCTCCTCCTTCTCCTTCATCTTCTCCTCTTCCTCCTTCATATTCTTTTTCTTCTCCTCATCTTTTGCTTCTTCAATTCTTCTTTCTGCTGTAATTTATTTCTCTTCCTTTTCTTGCTCCGTTTACTTCCATTCATATTCCTCCTCCTCCTCTTCCTCCTCCTCCTCCTCCTGTTACTTCTTTTTTCCTTTCCTCCTCTCCCTCCTGTTCGTCCGGTTATCTCTTTCTCTTCCTTTTCCTCCTCCGTCACTTCCCATTCCTCCTCCTCCTCCTCCTCCTGCTGTTATTTCTCTTACTCGTCTTTCTGTTACCTGTCTTCCTCCTCCTCTTCCTCCTCCTCCTCCTCATCATCATCATCATCATCATCTCTTTCGAAGTTCAGAGCAGTCACCAAACCAGTTACCTCCTCACACTCTTCTTCCTCCTCTTCGTCTTCCTTACCTTCCTCCTCCTCCTCCTCCTCCTCTTTTCACCATTGTCACATTAAGAAGATTTCGGCCTCCTGAAGTAATGAAAGTGTAGGCGGGTCCCAACGTCTTGTATTATCATATTTAACTTATATAATTTCGACCCATTTTGTCCTTAGAGAGCAGAAGCTTGTCTTGTCATCTGTGTTTTTTTTCTTCAGCTCTTATTCTTATACTTTTGTTAAGGAGCGTGCTTTATCTAGACGGTTAGTTGTTGTTTTTTTCTTTTTCTGGCGGGCAAGTGGTTTCTCATTTGTGTGTCGTCTACTTTTGTGTGAGGCATTTTTTCTGTTGTATTGTGAAGCTCTTGGAGACTGATTCTATTGTGTTCCTCTAGACGTTATTATGTCATATTTTTTGCTGGTTTTGTATGTTGCTGGAGTCTTTCCCTGAACTGAACTCAGCACCAAATAAACAGTAGCTGAAGAAAACAACGTATAAAAACATTTGACTCACAACTAGAAAGCAAAATATATATATCTCAATACCTCAAGAAACTCAAGTCAACACTAAACAAACAATAACTGAAGAAAAAATATAAAGTCCTTTGCTCAACAAACTAAATAAATCTGACCTCAACCAGAAAACAAAATCAACAAACACAAGTCAACACACAATAAGAAAAGTGATGAAGAAAATAAATAGAATAGTCTCCACCTCAAAAATAGAAAAAAAATGGGATGACTCAACTAGAAAGCAAAGAAAATAGAACATTCTCATTAGCCCCCAAAAAATCATGGTAACACTAAATAATGAGAACTTGAAGAAAACAAAATCCGTGAAACAGTCTCTTTGGATCAATAAACTAAATAAATACGAACTCACAACTAGCAAAACGTAATACACAAAACATTCTCTTTACCTGAACGAACTCAAATCAACACCAAACAAACAGTGGCTGAAGAGAACAGACCAATCCTCAATTAGAAGGATATGGATTCAAATGCCGCCTTTGTGGGGATGTAGGGGATTAGGGAAGGAGGGCGGAGGAGGCTGCTGTGAGGTAACGCATCACAGGGGAGGAAGGGAAGGGAGATAGACCCGCAAAGGTGGAAAGAGGAGAGAAAAGAGATAAGCAGATAAAGAGGGGGAGAAGTAAAGAGGCAGTGGAGGAAAGAGAAAAGAAAAGATTATCAGACGAAGAGGGGAAGAAGTAAAAAGGGAATGGAAGAAAGAGAAGACAAAAGAGATTAGCAGACGAAGAAGGGAAAAAGTAAAGAGGCAAAAGTGGAAAGAGAGGAGAGATAAGAGATTGGCAGACGAAGAGGGAGAGAAATAAAGAAGCAATGGAGGAAAAAGAAGAGATAAAGAGATTAGCTGATGAAGAGAGAGAGAGAGGTAAAAAGCAATACAAGAAAGATAAGAGAAAAGAGATTAGCTGATAAAGAAGGGAAAGATAAGAGAAAAGAGATTAGCATATAAAGAGGGAGAGAGATAAAGAAGGATTGGAGGAAAGAGAAAAGAAAAGAGATTACCAGATGAAGAGGGAGAGAAATAGAGATAGGATGAATAACTAGGATATTAAATTGCAACTCATGACTGTGAAGAGAAGGAAGGGAAGTGAAGGAAGACGTTAGCGTGAGTGGAGGGGAAAGAGAGGATATAAGAGGGAGAGAGAAGGGATAACTCGCGGTTGGAGGGAAACGGAAAAAAAGATAGTATGCATAGAGATAGTGAGAGATAAGAGAAGATGGTGAAGAAAGACTTATGTATATAGAGGGGAAAAGGGAGAGTAGAAGAGGGAGATAAATTGAAGTGCGATTATTTTTGGATAACTCGTGTTTGGAGAGAAAGGAAAGAACTCTGAAGGTGTGCGTGGAGATAGTGAGAGATAAGAGATGGAAAAGGATGAGTGTGTAGAAAAATAGTAGAAGGTAAAGGGAAAGAAGAGGGAATATTTATTGATAACTCGTGTTTGGAGGAATAAGAAAAGAGAGATGATTGGAGATAGGGAGATAAGAGAAGATAGGAAGAAAAAAAAACGAGCAAAATAAAAAGAAGATAGGAAAGGAGGTCAGAAAATGAGGTGAAAATAAGGGGAATAAAGAGGAAGTTGAGGAGACAGCAGAAGGGAGAGAAGAGGATAAAGAAGAGGGAAAAAAAATATGGATATGTTCAGAGTAAGGAAATTAATGTGGATATCAGTGTCTTATCTGTTATTCTCTCTCTCTCTCTCTCTCTCTCTCTCTCTCTCTCTCTCTCTCTCTCTCTCTCTCTCTCTCTCTCTCTCTCTCTCTCTCTCTCTCTCTCTCTCTCTCTCTCTCTCTCTCTCTCTCTCTCTCTCTCTCTCTCTCTCTCTCTCGCTCTCGCTCTTAGTATTATCTGCAACATTCTGACTTTGACCTTTTCACCTCCTTGCCTTCTTGTATCTCTTCATCTTCCTCCTCCTCCTCCTCCTCCTCCTCCTCCTCGTCTTCCTCTCCTTTCTCGTTTTCCTTTCCTCCTCCCACTCCTCGTCTTCCTTTTTTTTCCATCTCCACCTCCTCCTCCTCCTCCTAACATAATAAGCTCATATGTATTTTTCTTCTGAGAGTGATAAGAGGAAGAGGAGGATAAAAAAGGGAGAAAGAAGAGAGTGGCTGAGTAAGAGAAAGCCACGTCTCCTCTTCTCTCTCTCTCCTCCTCTCTTCTTCCTCCTCTTCCTCCTCTCATCTCCTCTCGTCCCTTTCTTCACTCTGATGCAAATAGCTCTCCTCCGCGTCCTTCATTATACTCCTTTCATTCATTTTCTCGTATTCATTTCATCATATTAGCTTTTTCCTTTCATCCCTCTCTCCTTACCCCCTCCCCTCCTTCCTTCCCCTCTTCACGCTAACTTTGCATTTCATCATAATCATCCTCTCCATTCTCTTCTCCATTAACTTTTATTTATTCGCTTTTTTCACCCTGTTTTTTTTTTTTTTTTACTCATTTTCATCCTCCTTCTTTTTCATCTCTTTCGTTCTCAATTTTCTTTATTCTCCTTCAATTTTCTTTTTTCTTCATATTTTCCTCGTTTTTCCTGCTTTTTTAGTCTCATTTTATTCATACTCGTCTTCTTCCTTCACTTCTTTGCCTCTTTTCTTTTATTGGTCTTCTTTATCATTGCTCTTTTAACCTCATTTGCTTCCTTTTTATCTTCCTTCATTTCTTTTATGCTGATTTTTCCTTCTATACATTATTAACGTATCTTGCTTCTTCTCTTTTACCCTCAATGCTTTTATGTTCTTACTTTCATTCGTATTTGTTCTCATTTTATTCATCGTCTTCTTCCTTCACTTCCTCGCTTCCTCTTTTTCTTTATTCCTCTTAATCATTGCATTATTAACCTCTCGCTTCTTTTTCTTTTCCGTCTATGCTTTTATTTTCTTTCTCTCATTCGCATTTGTTCTCTTTGTATTCATCGTCTTCTTCCTTCACTTCTTCGCCTCATTTCTTTCTTTAGTCCTCTTTATTATTGCATTATTTACCTCACTTGCTTCTTTCTCTTTTTCCTTCAATGCTTTTATTCTCTTCCTTCCATTCGTAATCGTTCTCATGCCATTATCAATCCTACTTATCTTTCTCTTCCTTTTATTTGCTCAGTTTTTCTTTCTCTCGTCCTTGTTATCATTATTTACACCATTAATCTTTCTCCCCATCCTCCTCCTCTTCCCTTACTTTCCCTTTTCCTTTACCTTTCTTCCTCTGGTGCGCTTGTCATCATTTCATTTCTAACCTTTTTCTAGCTTTATAATATCCCTCCCTTGCTGTCACATAGAAAGGACGGCTGTAACTTAAGCGGCAGGTGGCAACAGTGACCTTTCTTTCCCCTCCCTCCCCAAGACACGTGGACAAACATCGGGGTAGGAGTAATGACGGACGGGAAGGGTTACTGTGTGTGTTTGGGGGTGGGGCGAGAGCGAAGGACAGGGCGCGGGTCCAATGTTTGTGTTTACCCCGTGAGCTTCCTTTAGGCGGTGTAGCTTCTGTGTGTGTGTCTTAGCTTGCCGGGGTTATATTTTTGCCTGGGCTGGATGTGCAAGGTGGAGTTTTTGCTAGTGTGGTTGTATCGTATGTTCCTCTTCATCTCCATCGGCCATTTAGGGAAGAATAGGGAGATAAATTGAAGTGGGAAGGTTTTGGGATTACTCGTGTTTGGAGAGAAAAGAAAGAAAAATGAAGGTGTGCTTGGAGATAGTGAGAGATATGAGGAGATGGCAAAGGATGACAAGTGTATAGAATTAAAAGTAGGCGGTAAAGGAAAACAAGAAGGAATATTTGGAGAGAAAGGAAAGAAAAATGAAGGTGTGCTTGGAGATAGTGAAAGAGATGAGGAGATGGCAAAGAATGGCAAGTGTATAGAATTAAAAGTAGGAGGTAAAGGGAAAGAAGAAGTAATATTTATTGATAACTCGTGTTTGGAGGAATAAGGAAAGAAAAATGATCACTTCACAACAAGATTCTTTTACTATACTTTCCTCGTCCCCCTGTTTGATGGTTGCGTATTTTGGGCTCATATGATATTTCCACGTTTAGTTTTCATATTTTGACCGTCGCATATTATCATAGTCATCCTCTTCATCCTCTTCCTCATCATCATCGGTCGTCAAAAATACACTTTAGAACAATACCTTTTTCGTACACTCTCAACCTCGCCCTGTCTGATTGCCGTGTACTCTTTCTTTGTCTACCAAGCCTCCACTTCCACCTCTTGTTTCTCGGCAAGCTTTGTTTTGTGTGTGTCTGTCAATGTGTCTGTGCGTATGTGAGCCGGCCTGGAAAAATATCTTGCTCGGTTGCGGATAATAGGGATGTTTTTCGTGGTCTGGACAGTCCTTCAGCTGGGTATCAAGTTCTTGTGGTCTGTTTATAAGGGTCAGGATGTTATGGGGGGGGGGTCATTGCACGTGTCGACTTTATGTTTCCCTCGTAACACTTTCGTCCCTTTACTGCACAAATTCCTCCTCTTAGAACAAAATAACATCAAGGAGTACTCTTATTACCTTGTTTACCGCACCGCAATAAACCCAGAGAGTCTCAGGATACATTACTCTCTATTGGTTAAGTGAGCGAGTACAGCGACGAAGAAACGGGAGAAGGAAAGAGAAACTGAGACGGAGAGGGAGAGGGAGAGGGAGACGGAGAGGGAGACGGAGAGGGAGACGGAGAGGGAGACGGAGACGGAGACGGAGACGGAGACGGAGACGGAGACGGAGAGGGAGAGAGAGAGTGAGAGAGAGAGAGAGAGAGAGAGAGACGAGAAATGTGTCCACTCGTTAACTGAAGTGCAAGAGCGAACGACCTTCCTCTGTTGTGTTGATCTCGCGGTCTTTTGTGTGATAGAGAGAGAGAGAGAGAGAGAGAGAGAGAGAGAGAAAAACAAAGGAAAAAAACGACCTGCCGCAACTTTGTGAAACTCTACGCTCCCTGACACCCGTATTTCACTAGCTGTCTCAAAATTCCGTAGCTCCAATATTTGTTCACCTTTCCTGAGCCCTGGTGGAGAGGAAGGGAAGGGGACGTAAGCCGTGTGTGTGTGTGTGTGTGTGTGTGTGTGTGTGTGTGTGTGTGTGTGTGTTTACCGTAGAGGAGGTCGGTCAAGAGCAGAACAAATGTATGAGAATAGGTAAATAATACGCTGCTATATTATAAAAAGGAGTTATATGAAGGTCTCAAATGAGAGGAATAACCAAATTTAGTGTCATAGTGTGCGCGTACGTGAGTAAAGATCATTAATATAAGACTAATTCATTATACTATCACTTATTATCAACCTCTAAAGACAGGGAGAAAGAAAGTAAAGAAAGAATGGAAATATTAGCAAGCAGAAAGAATGAAACAAAGAATTATATGAATGAATAAACGAATGACGTGACTTTTAGGAAAATATTTGCATATGAAACAATAACAGAGAGAGAGCTGTCATTCATATCACGTTGAAACACAAGTTATAAGTGTTGCCTTCCACCAGTAAGTTGCAAGACACTCAATTTAACTCACAACTTTACTTTCCTACATTTCCTCCCTTCCTTTCTCCCTCCTTCCCTCCCTCCTTCTCTCTCATCCCTCCATCTTTTCAATCACTTATTCCTCCCTTCCCTCCTTCCTTCCCTCCAGTCCTACCTCCTTACCCTCCCTCCTTCCCTCCAGTCCTACCTCCCTTCACTCCCTCCTTCCCTCAACTGCTTCCGCCCTCCCCTTCGTTTTTCCCTCTACTCTTTCCTCCATTCCCACTCTCCTTTCCTCCACTGCGTCTTTTCTCCATTTCGTTCTCCCTTCCCTCCCTCCATCCCTCCTTCTCTTCACTCCTTCCTCCTTCCCTTCCTTAGTTCCGTTCCCTTTCCGTCCCTTCCTCTCTCCCAGTTTCCTCACCTCCGTCCATCTGTCTTATTCCCGAGAGAGAGAGAGAGAGAGAGAGAGAGAGAGAGAGAGAGTCGGCCTCAGTTTATCTGTATTCCAAAGGGAGTTAGTTAGCGTCGCATCTGTGAGTGTGTGTGTGTGTGTGTGTGTGTGTGTGTGTGTGTGTGTGGATAAGTGCGTGGGTCTGTCTGTCTGTCTCTCTGTGCTAATGTGTATTGTGGACCTATTCATTGTGTGTGTGTGTGTGTGTGTGTGTGTGTGTGTGTGTGTGTGTGCGTGTGTGTGTGTGTGTGTGTGTGTGTGTGTTTCTTTTTGCCTCTATGCCTGACTGTTTATCTGTTTCTGCCTCACTCTGTATCTGTCTATCTGTTTGTCTGTCTATCTGTTTATCTGTGTCCCTCTGTCCCTGTCTGTCCGTCACGTGATCACTTTCAATCAGCTGGGACGTATTAATCACTTTTTTCCCGCTAATTGCTTTGTCGAGGTTCGCGTTCAATGTTTGTGTCTCGCTTCCTCCATTAACTCAATCATTTCACTTTTCTCTCTCGAATTTTCATGATTATCTTCTTTGTTGACTCTCTTTTTTTTTCCGTCCGGCTCTCTTCTTTCATGTTGTTGGCAGGTAAGAATCGTTTCCTTTTTTTTTAATGTTGATGTAATGATTGTTTTATTTTTAGCTTGTCTTTTTCTCTCTCCAATAATCACTTCAGCTTTTACGGTGTGTTTCGTGCATTCAACTTTTCCGGGGAATAGTGTTTTTTTTTTTTGGGGGGGGGGGGAGGAGGGGTGCTGTTAAGTCTCTTTGTTTCTCCATTCTGTTTTCTATTTTTTTATGTCTTTGTTTCGTCATTTTATTCTATTTTTTATATCTATCATCCGTCTTTTTTTAGTATTCATTATTTTTTTCATATTTCTGTCCATTTATGTTTAGTTCCATTTGAATTTATGTAAATTTTATTTTTGTTTTCTCTCTTTCCACCAAATTTTGTAAATAAATAAATCAATTAATAAATTCGTACTAAAATGTATGTATTATGCATTTTTTTATATTCATCTAAGTATTTCTTTTTTATATTTATATTAAGCATCAGTTATTTGTTTTTATCATATTTCTTTCTTGTTTTTCTTTCGTTGTTTTTATCAGACTTCAATTTTTTTTATCATATTTCCTTTTTTTACAAATCTGATCTTTTTTTCATGAACTGTACACTCAGCACCTCTTATATCTTTATCATTTATTTATTTATCTTACTCTTCCCCCTAACTTATGCTCCTTCCGTTACTTTTGCTAACGGCGCGCTCTCCCTCATGCCCGGCCAACAGGAAGGGGAGGGAGAGGGACGAAGAGAGGGAGAGAGGATGGAAGGGAGGGAGGGAGGGAGGGAGCAGCTGGACTCCCTCCCTGTTGTTTGTACTAAATGGAGGCAAGTCCTGAGTGAGGGTTATGATGCCTTTTAGTGAGTGAGAGGGCTGAGTGAGATGGACAGGAGGGGAGGGGGCCGGAGGATAGATAGATAGAGAGAGAGAGAGAGAGAGTAGAAGGTGGGAGGCATAATGGAAGAGAAAGGAAAAAAATTATCGTGTTTCCATTACTATCTTACTCCTCCTGTTACCCTTCTCCTCTCCTCCTCTCCTTTGCTACTGTACTGCGCTGTTACTTCTTTGTGAATGAAGGGGATAGAGAAGAGGAAGAGTAGTGAGGGACATTGAAGGAAAGGGGAGACAGAGAGACAGAGAATGAGTGATGCAAAGGGAAGAAGGGGAAGTGAAGAAAGTGAGTAAAAGGGAGAAAAGGTGAAGGGAGACAGAGAATGAGTGATACAAAGGGAAGAAGGGGAAGTGAAGAAAGTGAGTTAAGGGGAGAAAGGGTGAGGGGAGACAGGGAATGAGTGATACAAAGGGAAGAAGGGGAAGTGAAGAAAGTGAATAAAAGGGAAGAAGGGGAAGTGAAGAAAGTGAATAAAAGGGAAGAAGGGTGAGGGGAGACAGAATGAGTGATGGAAAGGGAAGAAGGGGAAGTGAAGAAAGTGGGTAAAAGAGGGAGAAAGGGTGAAGGGAGACAGAATGAGTGATGGAAAGGGAAGAAGGGGAAGTGAAGAAAGTGGGTAAAAGAGGGAGAAAGGGTGAGGGGAAGGGGAGATATGGTAAGTGGAGGGGAAGGGAGAGGAAAATAAGAGGAAAGAGGGAGGCAAATGAAAATAATCGACACATTTCTCTTTCTATCCTATTTCTCCTCTTACCCTCTTCCTCCTTCTCCTCTTCATCTTCCTCCTTCTCCTCTTCCTCTTTCTCCACTTCCTCCTCCTCTTCCTCTTCCTCCTTCTCCTCTTCCTCCTTCTCCTCTCCCTCTTTCTCCTCTTCCTCTTTCTCCTCTCTATTTTTCTTCTTTGCTTTCATCTCTCCTCTACTGTGCTATTATTAAATTTTCTTCCCCTATCATCTTCCTTCCTCCCTTCCTTTGGCTTCTCCCTTTTTTCTCTTCTTTATTTCATCATCCTGTTCCCCATTATTTTTTTTCGCATTTTCCTCGTTTTCTGTCTGTTTCCCTCCATTCTTGCTCTGTTTCTGCTTCCTCTTTCTTTATTCCCTCCCTCTAATGTTGTTTTCCTTTTATGCCTCCTCCTCTTTTTTATCCATTTGTGTTATTCCTTTATACGTCTTCTTTATGTCATCCGTCTCTGGGTTACCCTTTTCTTATTTTTTTATTTTTTTTATTTACTTCTTATTCCTCATTCTCTCCTTTCCTTTCATCTTCGCTCTTCGATCTTTATTATTTCATCTTTACTTTCTCCCATTTTTCGGTTCCTGTAACTTCTCTTCCTTCTTTCCTTCTTCCATTTTTCCTCTCTTAATACTTCTCTCTTCTCTCCGTCATTATCCTCAACTTCACCGACGTCTCCTTTATCTCTTGCATCATCATCAATAACTTCCCAGCATCTCTTCAGCATCGTCAGCCGCATCTCTTTTTTTTTCCCTTTTATCCTGTCTCGTAACTTCCCTTCTCTTCCCTTCTTTCCTCTCAACACTTTTCGTCACCATCATCTCCATCATCACTCTCTCTGTTTGCTTCCACACACCAACTTATAAAAACAAACTCACACATACACACTAACACACACACACACACACACACACACACACACACACACACACACACACACAGACACACACACACACACACACACACATCTTCCCTCTCCCTCCATCACTATCCTTCATCATTTCTCCTCCTCCTTGTAATGCCCTTCCCCTAACCCAATATCCCTCATCTCCCCTCTCCTCTTTAACCATTGCCCATTAATCCGCTTTCCATCTTCCTCTATCTGCCTCCTCCTCCTCCTGAGACCTTTAATCCTTGTCCCCTTCTTCACGTCCACTACCTCCTCTAATCTACCTCCTCCTCCTCCTCCTCCTCCTCCTCCTCCTCCTCCTCCTCCTCCTACTCCTACTCCTCCTCCTGATCCTCTCTTTCCTCCCTCATCATTTTCCCTCCTCGTCCTCCTCTGCCATCCCCCTCCTCCCTTTTTTTTCCTCCTCCTCCTCCTCCTCCTCAACATCTGCCTTGCATTATCTCACTCGTAAAGTGGAATATGGAATACATTAAAATTCTTGGCAAGTGTGTGTGTGTGTATGTGTGTGTGTGTGTGTGTGTGTGTGTGTGTGTGTGTGTGTGTGTGTGTGTGTATGTGTGTGTGTGCGGCAGGCTGAATGGAGGTTGGCGTGCTGGTATTCGCCTCACGTCCGCGCCGGTGGATATCTACAAGTAAATATATTTGTGCGTATAGAGTGAGGCTATGCGGGGAGTTCGTGCCTCTGCCGGGGTGAAGGGACGCTAAAAATGAGGCCAGATGAAAGCTTCAACCTCGCCGCCACTCGGAAAATTAAAGGTGTCGTGTGGTGGCGGTATTACTCGGTGAAAATAGTGAAAGATTAAGATACGGGGCAGGAAAAAGAGGAATGATTGACACAAAATTATTACTGTGAGGAAACTGGACAGAATAATAGAGAACGAAAAAGGCAGAATTAGGAAGAGGAAAATATTACAATGAAAAATTAATGATTGACACAAAAAATATTAATATGTAGATACTGGAAATAAAAAATAAAGTACGAAAAAGGCAGAATGAGTGAGAAGAAAATATTACTATAAAAAACTGAAAAGAGAAAATTATAAGGCAATGAAAAAAAGAATGGGGTGATTAGAAAATATTATCGTGAAAAAACAAATGGATGAAGATGATGGCTAATATAAAAGATAAATAAGTAAGATGAAAATATTGCTATGAAACAGAAAAAAATAAGATAAATGGAAAGAAAAAAGAGGAAAGAGTGAGGTGAAATTATTACTACGAAAAAAATATGGAAAACAATATAGATATGGGGCGGGAAAAGGAGAAATGATTGAACTAAAAATATAACTATAAAATCAAACAAAAGGTAGATGAAGGACAATGAGATAAAAAGAATGAGAGATGAAATTACTATCATGAACAATCCAAAAAAATTATAGACAAAGAGCAAGAAAAAAAGGAATATTGAAAGGTAAGAGCTACATATCCCCCGAGTCTTCAGCGCCAAAATAACAGAGCTAAAAATGACTCATCCCTCAAGTGTTACAAAGGTCAACGTTAAAAGAAGAGAAAAGGAGACAAAGAAAAGTGCAAGACATAAAGCTGCCGAGACATTTGTATATCCACAGAAGCTGCTCTAACGAAGACTTGGTTTCGACATGTTTATCTTCCTTGTAAAAACAGACGAAGTTAACCAGGAGCAAAGAAGAAAAATAAAGATATACTCAGAAATTAGTCTCCTGTACGAAATGAAGAATAATTAAGTCAGAGTCAGAAAATAGATATGATTATACCTTAATTATCCTCTCTCCTCCCAAGGTAAAAAGAACAAGCCATGAAAAGGTGGAATAATGACACCAAGACGCGAATGTATAATGATCTCACGTAAGCACTGTTCGTATTTGCAACGGAGACAATACAATGAATATATATTAAAGAAAAACAGTGATTAAAGAAAAGATGCAGAGAAGATTGATGATAAAGGGGAGAAAGCAAGCAAAGGTCAGTGAAGTTGAAGACAATTACGAGAAGAGAAAATGAACAAGAGAGGAAGAAAGGAAAAAGAAAAAGGAGGAAGAGAAATTACTGGCAACGAGATATGGGAGAAAGTGAAGAGAATAAAGGAAAGCAAAGGTCAGTGGAGTTAAAGAGAATGACAAGAGAGGAAGAAAGGAAGAATAAAAAGGAGGAAGAGAAATTACTGGAAACGATATATTGGAAAAAGTGAAGAGAATGAACTAAAGCAAAGGTCGGTGGAGTTGAAGAGAATGACAAGAGAGGGAGAAAGGAAGAATAAAAAGGAGGAAGAGAAATTACTGGAAACGATATATTGGAGAAAGTAAAGAAAATGAAGTAAAGCAAAGGTCGGTGGAGTTGAAGTAAATGATTAAATGTGAAGAAGAGCAACAAGAGATAAAGGAAGAAAAGGAAAACGAAAAAGTAAAGTTAATGAAGACGAAATATGGGAGAATGGAAAAAAAAAGTAGTTCATGGAAAGTATATAAAAAAAAAGAAAAAAAAAACATTGGCGAAATTAGGGAGACAAAAATAAAACTTGAAGAGGAATATATAAGACAGGAAGCAAAAAAAAAAAAAAAAAAAAACGTGTGGAAGTAAAGAGTGAAAAAATAAAGTTAGGAGAAAAGTATATAAAGAAAAGAAGTAAAAGAATATGGATGAACGTAAATAAAAAGTAAAGCTTGAAAAGGAACGTATAAAGAAAACAGGTAAAATAAAGTTTGGGTGAAAGTAAAGAAAAAAAATAAAGATAAGTGAAAAGTATATAAAGAAAACAGTGAAAAGAATGTTGATGAACCTAAATAAAAAAAAGTAAAGATTGAAAAGGAGCGTATAAGAAAAACAGGTAAAATAAAGTTTGGGTGAAAGTAAAGAGAAAACTAAAGCTTGAAGAGAAGTATATATGAAAAGAAGTAAAAAGTGCGTCTAAAGATGGGAGGAGGGAAGGCCCGAGGGGAGCTTCCGAGAGTTGCGAGTTCATGATAATTCCTGAACTGACATCTGGCTCCCCGCGGTGCTCAGGCTGCCGGAAGGACGGGAGGGAAGGAAGGAAGGAAGGAAGGAAGGAAGGAAGGAAGGAAGGAAGGGAGGGAACGGAGGAAAAAAGGGAGGGAGGAAGAAAAAGAAGGAAAGGAAGAAAGAGACGGAGGAGGCAAGGGAGGAAAGAAGGGAGGAAGGATATAAGAGGAAAAAGGAGGGAGTGAGTGGATAGTTGTGAGGGAGGGAGGAAGGGAACGGAGTAAAGAAGGGAGGGAGGAAGATAAAGAAGGAAAGGAAGAAAGAGAAGGAGGAGACAAGGGAGAAAGGATAGAAGAAGGAAAAGGAAGGAGGGAGGGAGTGTAAGGTAGGTAGGTAGAGAGGGAGAGAGGGAGGGAGGAAGTATGGAA